>NC_052121.1:9031545-9041532 GCF_012273895.1 Zerene cesonia | reverse complement strand
CAAATTTTTTCTATTCTTTCAAAATTTCTCATTTATAAAGCATTTCAATGCTATAAAACTAAAAATTAAATAAATTAATAAGTAAAATATTAATTTAGACAAAGATTGTGAGATCCCAATTTTTTTAATAAACAAGTAAATGATTATTAAACTGTCAAATTAGTATAATTGTTTTTGGAGAAATTAAAGCCTTTATTAGTTAAAAGGTAATCGTTAAATTTTTATACACTGATAAAATAATTGCTAATTGTTATTTGTTGTATAAAAATATCACACTAATACAATAAATGTGAAAGTTTGGTTGTTTCGATGTTTGTCCGTCAATCACGCTGAAACTACAGCACGGATTTTAATGAAATATCGTATACAGGTAGGGATGAGCTTGGATTATAAGATACTTTTAATCCCGATTATTAAATCGACATTTGCTCTCTTGTGATAAAACAAATAAAATCTTAATATCCGAGCGGATCCAGGACCAGCGTCTTTTAGGGAATTAAATCCAACAATATAAAACTAAGCCTTATATCATCAAATACATTGAACTATCTCACTTAATATTCATATAACCTAATAAAGTTTACCGAACTGTTAGAAATTTGAGCCAAAAATCTTTGGCAAAATTTCTTATTGCCCAAACGTACCACTTAATTCTGACATTTATATCTGTAGTGATATATACTTCATACATACACTTGTCATAAAAACGTATGTCCTGAATAATAATAGGATAGTCCATTGAGTATCTTATTATAATTAGCCTTTTTTTTATTGCTCAAGTAGTAGTTATTAGTTTAGACCACAATAAACAAATATGTATCGTTTTAATGAACCATTACACATTGGTAATAGATTTTTGTATTATATTCGAGATAATACCTGAAAATAAAGTAGATATTTATTTATCATCAACTATGTACCTCGTTATATACCTTGATACACGCATGATATATGTATATATATACAGTGTATATTTACAGTATGTTTTTATAAAATGCAACAATTAAAAATCTCAAATATCCCAGGAACATTTTTTATCTTGCAATTGTTTTTGAGTCTCTCATCACTTGCACCACACCAGAACAACATCAGAAACTCCTTAATATTAATTTTACGCTAAATACAGAGTGTTTTCGTCAAATAGCTTAATGGCAAAATAAACTGAATTTAAGATGAATTTGCAACTTGTAAATTATTTTCCCATGAGAAGCTTCGAGGGGCTGATTTTTCTGGCTTCTCATATAATTTAATTAGAGTACCCACTTTCTCATACTTTATTATGTTATAATGGTTTATTAAATATTCTGCAGAATTAATCAAGCTTGTGACATAATTTGGCTTGTGAAATAAATAAGGCAGAGATAATTTATATGTACATTTTCTTATTAGATTTGTTAGACTTATATGAAATACATTCATTGGGCAATATAATCTGAGTAAAATTATTTAATTAATATTTTCTTATTTTAAATTGACCTTCAATAGTAAGAAATTAATTTCATATGTTCCCAAAACGACCCAAAATTGATATAGAAGAAGTCGTGTTTTTGCAAGAACGGTTTTAATCTGATGAAATTTGGTATGAAGATAGTTTGAGACTCGAGGAAGTATACAGGATGATTTTATCCCAAAAAGCCTACGGAAATGTGAACTATGCGAGGAAAGCCCTGTTATTTTTTCCTTAGACTAAGCATACGAAACCGCGGGCTGAAAGCTACAGTATTAAATTCATACTATTGTCAACTATCAGGATAACATCTACACGTGTTCTATTCAATTCAAAATGATGCATATGTCATTAATAATAAGGTCTGCAATCGATCGCGCGAGCGCAATAATAATCAGCAAATGTGTCACCTGAACCCCACTTATAATTTCAATTGACTTCCAACTTTTCGATATTCATTCAGGCACTTCAAAGGAAAGGAAATTAAATTTTCTTCAGTCGCGAGTATAACTTGCTCGGAAACTCATATTGAATAGTCCAATATCAAACTATGCTCATATAAATTTAAATTTTATTCAAATCTTGCGAAATTATATGACTTACTCTAAATTATGACAATTCTCTTATTTATGGGCCAGTCTAGGAATGTTTAGTGCTCATAAAATCGTACTATAAAATTGATCCTTTGTAATCTGCCAAAAGAGGCAATGGTGAATCGAGTAATTTAGAAGAAAACAATCGAAAAATTTCTACAATATTATAAATTTGAAAGCGTTGTTTTGCTAATCTTTCACATCGTAACGGTGCGATTATATAATATGATGTTTATATCTAGAGACAATTATAAGGCTATAGAGTGTCATAGAGTACCTATTATTTAGGACGGTGAAAACTTTCATCCTATGAGAGTTTTCTTTCACGAAGCGGGTGAAACCACATGCGAAAAGTTATATAAAGATTCGATACTTTTTATTTCCTAAGTCTTGAAAAATAACTGTCTATTTTTTGGAGGTTTCGATCGACAAAATAAATTTGAACAATCTACGTAAACGTATTTTCTAATATAATAAAAATATTTAGTAAGTTCTAAGTTTAGGTATACTTATTCGGTATTATATGGCAATACGTATAATATTATGTTATCTGTGGCAATACTTTTCTACATATTCCATCGTTTAATGATTTTTTTTTTCATTTTTGTTACAGGTAATTACTGTCAGACGTGTCAAGTTTCAAGCGGTAATACCGAGTATATACACAACATTATTAATACACGAACAAATAAGTGCAATATCCTAAATAAAACGGTTTCAACTTTCATAGGAAACTACTAATATTATAAGTGTAAAAGTTTGTAAGGATGTGTGTGTGTTTCCTTGCTCGTTCACGCAAAAACTTCTCAACCGATTGCAATGAAATTTGGTACATAGACAGCTGGACAACTGGAATAACATATAGGCAACTTTTAATCTCGATATTCCTACGGGATACGGACTTATGCGAATGAAACCGCGGGGCGCAGCTAGTATTTTTTAAATTTAGGTATGTGGTTCAACCTCGGGGTGGAACAAGAATAGATTTTCTCTGTATGAGCTTAGACGATGAGCAATAATTTCCGAGTAGTTGTAATTTTCACAGTTTTATGATAACAATGATTATATATTTTGTAACAATTTAATGAATTACTTGAAAGGGGGATATCTCAAAGATTTGGTATATTACTTGCGCAAATGCCCATTTTTCTTTAATTTAAACAAACAAAACAAACTCCGTTCTTAATGACGCAAGAAAAAAACGTAAAATCCAAAGGACTTAACGCCATCGTTAATTACCTGCAGTGAAATTTATAAATCCCAAACTTTTAAGTCCTTCAAGAAAATAAAACTTTTAACTAATGCTCGTAATAAATGAAATTACTTCAAGAGACGGTTTCGCAGCGACCCTCTAAATAGGCTTGAGGAACCCCCCCTTCCTCCCCTCCCCTGTCCCTCTCCGCTGCTTGTATAGAAGTGTTATAATTAAACTTTGTCCCAGTAATTCGTTGTAGTCCCTTACACGAAATTTCTGTCTGTTATTGCGTCTTCTTGAATTTCTGTTGCCGTCTCGTATCATAAAATGACAACGGTTGCGTGATTACATTAATTAAAATTTAAACTATACTTTTTTTTAATGACAATAAATCAGAACTTTTTGCCAGTGTTATAAAAGGTAAGGAAACAGAAATTATATGCAATAATGACAGATTAAAGCACGCGTATAATCCGAGAGGTGGCGCTTATCAATATAAAATATACTACTTTAAATAACGCTTATCTATGTAAATATAATAAAAATTATTAGTGAATCAAAAACTAAATCAACTTCTATGTAAAATTTTAAACTATACTTATATGTAATTTTAAATTACACTATTCACAAATATTTAATTTCTTTAAACATTCGGATATTATTATAAAGAAATATTTGTTGGTAACTACTGAAAATTGTCAAGAAATCCGTGTATTTACAATTTCTTCATGTCTTCATTATATTGAATTTATAAGTGAGAAATTATTTTAGGTATGTTTGAGCTGTAATTGAAAGGTTTCCACAACGTTCAGAATTATATTGAATTTCATACGTAGTCTCAACAATTAGGTATATTTGTATTTGTATTTCTAATTTTTTCCATTGTGCAGTGAATAGTTTGTTATTCTTATTATTTCTTTTCATCTATTATAACTCATTGTACCGTGAACGGAATCTTTTGAAGGTTTTCGAGTTGCCTCAATTTCGCTGTGAAATAAGTCATTACTTAAAAATCGCCATTGTTTTATAAATTTACATTCCAATAGTACTATTGGGGCATGAAAGTATTTAAAAGTTATACATGCGATTTCAATGGATTTGTTGATGTTTCATTATTTTATGTCCGATGAAAATAAACATAAGAAACGATGAACTAATTGTATCAAAATTAACAAGATTAAAGCTCGATTAAAAAATAGTCATAGGCTTATGTATTTTGTATAGGCTATCAAACCATGTTATCATATATCCAAATTTTGTTCCTAGGAGATTAAACATTTTTTTCATTCTCCCACTGTCATATAAATCTCTCGTACTCCCGATTCTTAAATTTAATCAACTCACTGCTTCTAAATCATTCCGTTACAATAATTCATTCGACACAAGAATTATTACCAAGAAATAACCCTTAAATAATCGGATTAATAAACCGGGTTTTAACTACCCTGGACAACCCTTCAGCGACCATTAAATCTTTTTTCACCCTTACATCAGTAGCCGATCTTGACTGTTACGGTGAAATTAAAAATTATCCTTCCCTCTAGTGCCTTAGTACAGCCCTTTTAGTTATTAATCAGTTGAAATATTTAATTACGGAGATTTACTCCCTCTATCCGTGGGTTTTCCCCTTTCATAGTTTGGTTTTTATAGAGTTTAATGCTCGATTTTTGCTGAAATATGATAGTATATCTCATATATACACTGGATATTGAAACGAAACATTAAATGAATATTTGCATCAAACCTAAGCAATGTCATTAAATAATTGAAGTGAAACTGTTGATAACTTGTGGTCCTATAATCTTCAGTATAATACTTTTAAGGCATTTTATTAAGTTCGGCGGCAAAACGCAAATACTCGTATATTCTTAATTCAAATTTAAATTTCCTCGGTTCTTCACTCCTTTAAAATTACGTCGAATCGCCCCTCGCCTTTTAAAATAATAATTTATCATAACAAAAAAAATGTCGTAGGTACACCGTCGAAAACAAGTCTATTAGTTTTCCAATTAATAAGGAAAAACTCAATATCACCCCTTTTGCTTTATTTCTTCAAATCGCGGGGAATTTTTTATTACCAACGTCTAATCCAAATTGAAAATATTAATTCGTTCTGCAATCACAGTACTAATAGAAAGGAGTGATTGAATTTTTTCAATCGTATTTAATTTAAAATTCCTGTGTTTGAAGATATAAAAGGCGTATAAGTTTTCTATCAACTTAATGCCACAGTGAAGTTATTAAATGCATCGTGATATTAAAATTCTTTCACTGTTTGAAGAATTTTATGTACTAACTAGCTGCACCCGGCAAACGCTGTTCTGCCTTACCCTGATCATTTAGAGGTATGAAAAATAGATGTTAGCCGATTCTCAAACATACCGGATATGCACACAAAATTTCATAAGAATCGGTCAAGCCGTTTCGGAGGAGTATGGCAACGAAAACTGTGACACGAGAATTTTATATATTAGATAAGGTAGTACTATAACTAGCACGTCCCCTAGGAAACGTAACGTTAACGTAGGATTCGAAAGCAAATTACACACATACGTATAGAATAATGTATATGTAGTGTATGAAAAACGATACGTAGTATAAAAAAACTTACACGTGAACACACTATGTATGTGTGGGTAATACATACATAGTATGTTCACGTGTAAATTCGTACACATAAGCATTTTAATAAACATTTCACACAGGAACTTTCACGAAAAATTCATAATTCAAAAACACACCCAATTTGAACGGAGCTCGTAAATAATACGTGCGGTTGGCGTGCCGATGGGCCCTAACGCAATTTTGTGAAGGTATCCCAAACGAGCTTTATGGGCTAATCACTAGCTTTGAAGTTTGACGGATGGGGAGTATTTATGGTTTTCATCACGGTAAGGAAACGGCCGGTATTGTCTATGGCGCGTGCGTCGTGTTTAGGGGCTGTTACATGCGAATCGAGTTTGATATAATAATGTATACGAGTTTAATGAAGTTATGAAATCGTTGAGGAATAGTACTATTACTTTTTATTCGTATTCGCTGGTAGCGATAGGTATGGAAGGAAAATTATACCATGTTATTAACAGATTTGACTGTGGGAGTTGACGCGCCGGGACGAATTGTGCCAGCACCGGGGAAAGTACCACACCCCCAATTAGTAGTATATAAAAGAAATAGTATGAGAGAGCTAATGTAAAACCTCGGAGCCGGAGACCCATATCCTTCAATCCTTTCCTTTCTGCCTCTCAAATCCTTCCTACATCCCTATCTTTCAAAGTCGACAATTCTTTTGGGCGTTGGTAGCGCTTACCACCGAGCGACCCACAAGCGCCTTTGTCAATTATGATATGAAAAAATGGAAACCGTTGGAATATGCATACTTTTGTCTTCAAAGTAAGCTCACAATCAGTCAATTGACTATTGTGAATGCCCTATTTTCAAACGCATACATTTCAGCGTACAATTCTTTGAAATCTCTGCCTCTCATAAAAATATTTACCCCAAAGCAAGAGCCCGTTAAATCTTTTTTCTCGTCCATTTATCCCCCAATAAGGAGGTACATAAAAATTGATCTAAAATTCAAATCAAGAGCAAAATCAAGCCCGAATAAGTTACTTATCCATCGTAAAATTCAATATGACAGTGAACGATCGCGTTTCGTTTTATGCTCGCGAATAGTTTAGTGTGTCGGCCGTCGAATAAAAGGAGCGTAAAACGGAACGCATAATAATGTTATTTTGTAAGACACGATATTTTTTACGCGTTGCTATAGTGATGCAGAGGTTTTAATAAATGCGATTTATTTTTGAAGGTGTTCAATATTAGTTGGAGTTACGAATCGTCAATTGAATATAATAAAAATTGAAATTTTTAAATAATATGTTAAAATTTGTATTGAAGTACCATATCAACAACGTCTTATAAAACTGTCTTGTTTTATACTAGCTGCTTCCCGCGGTTTCACCCGAGTAAGTTTGTATCCGGTATGGATACAAACTTACTCGGGTGAAACCGCGGTATATGGGGATAAAAAGTTGCATATGTGTTATTTCAGTTGTCCAGCTATCTGTGTACCAATCAATTGCGTAGTTTATGCGTGAAAGAGTAACAAACATACATATACACAGATATACATCCTCACAAACTTTCGCATTTTTTCTTTAAAAAGTAAACAAAATTCCTAATGCCAGTGACTCAACCGTCGATTTATCCACATAAATGCCGACAGAAAATCTGTCTACCATTAAATTTATGTTTTAATATCACATATATGGAGTAATTTGGGAACAGATTTTATGACGGCGAAGTTGGTTTATGTGCTAACTCACTTTTGAAAGTGGATCTTATTGCTTTTGCAATAAAGATGTTTCTCAAATTACAAAAATTGGTTGTTAAAATGTAGGGCACACGGTTTATAATGACAGGACTTTTATGACGTCATCAAAACGCTTAAACTCGCGACGCGCTCCGAAATTTTCACGAAATTGAAAAACCGAAGGATAATTTACGTAAATTAACGTGCATGCGAATGTGAACCGTAATTCAATGGTTGAAGGTTGTCTTTTGAAACTGTACATAGTTTGTTTTTATATCTATCTACGTTTGATAATGAAAAAAACTAAAAACAGTAATTATTCGTTTTAGGTGAGAGATTTAATCAAAAACAATTGCACCTTAATTTAAATATTGTATAAAAAAACATACTTTAAACGAAAATAATACTGGATTACCTGGCAGATTTAATATAACAATTAGTTTTTTACTTTAAATTGTTTTAAATTTCCAAACCCAGATAAATAGTGTGACATTTTACGAATATTGTATCAAAATAACCCTTAAAAATTCCTAACAGATTTTTTTTTTTAGTTATCTTTTCGGCAACGTTTTCCCGCCCTATTTTCCATTCTTAATAGTCATACCACAGATAACATAATACTATACTAGGCATGCTCTATACTACCCGTCAACTAAGAATCATATTAACACGGATTCCTACAAATGCGAGGTATGTTTCACAGAACACAGACAGACGTGCCCTCGCGGGGAAGCGGTTTTGGGAAACGTATCTACCTGTTAATGTAACAAGGAGTTGTAAATGTAGACATGATATTATTTATTTTAAGAAATTATAAATCTTTAATCTTAGTTTTTATAGTTTAATATTACCTTTTAAGCGTCCATTAGTATAGAGGATGTTAAGAATTTTGCTGAAGTCTCAGTGTTTATTTGCGTGAACGCGCTAATCTCAGGAACTACTGTGCCGATTTTTCTGAAATTTGATACAGGGATAGATTGACAGTTTTTGTCCTGCACATCTTACGGGAACGGAAGCTGCGGTGCGAAAGTGTAGGGAAAACCCCGAGTGTCTACATTTTCATTTGATTACGATGGCAAAGCCTGAGACGGATTGCCAGTACTTTATAAATGTCAATTTAATGAAACCTTTTCGTAAAATGAATAAGATAAAAAATAATCTAGGTCTTTTAAATATCTTAAATGTTATTAAAAGCTACAAACGATTCTTTTCTTTCACATAAACAACATTAAATTTTTACTGTAGAAATAATAGAAACCATATCCAACCATGTTGATGTTTTCATAGATTTGTGCCCTCAGCGTTCACGTGGCATTGTGATGAATTGTTACAGAGATGGGCTACAACATACCTATACGTCTAAATACAATATATCAAACATATTGGATACTAGCTGTAACTAGTGGCGTTACTCGCGTGGTTGGCAGCCGAGTAAATAATAGCCTATTTGATAATCAAGACTATAAACTATCTCTTTTTTATGTCAAACGCAAAAGTAACAAATTTTATACAGCTACAATAAATTGAATTCGCTTAAAAGAGTAACATTCGTAAATCCGTCCATGTTAACAAACTTTCGCATTTATAATATTAGTAGGAATACAGTTTCTTATACGTATTTTGGTTGTATCAATGCGTAATGTGTTTTGAGTCATATTGTCATATTTCTTATAAAAATAACTTCTAAAAAATGAGTTGATTGCGTTGGAAATCTTTAAACTACGCAGCTGTTTCTAAAAATAATTAAAAATGCATAATGTCTTAGTTTGGCATAACCTTATTCATAATTATTTAAAAATGGTTGTATAAAAAAATGACTTTAGTTTACTTGCTTACTTCTTACTAACTATAGTGGTGCAGTGACCCAAAGTGAGTCTTGGCCTCCGACAATAAGAGCCTCCATTTGATCCTACTTTGTAGATCATTAGTTTTACAATTACATGTATTTTATATCTATTTCTTACCGTCATTCTTCCCATATGATTATAAAACAACACCTCATTTAAACACGACCAGCATTTCATTTTAATATCCTTTAAAATCGCTATCTTTGTTCCGAAAATAACGTTTTATTGTCACGATTGGACGAAACCACGCGTCGCATAAGCCGGCCGAGTTAAAAAGTCGGAAGCGCTGTGAAACTGACAAAAGATAAAGTGCTATTGTAAGAAAGCTTTTTGACCCGTTTCCATTGTTATCTGAGGACTTTATTACTGAATAGACGGGACTCGCGTCTTTTTACGGAAGACGGGACGATGGTATGAAATAGTTGATGAAGCGCCTTTGAAATATTTAATGTTATCATTTATTTAAGCATGATTAATTCTAAAAGGTTATTTAGAGTCGTGTTAGTTATATTATAAAATATAGTTTTAAAAAACTAAAAAACACGCTTTTCAAGCACATCAAACTAAAAACTATAAAATAATTTTTAATA
>NC_052121.1:8972014-9030545 GCF_012273895.1 Zerene cesonia | reverse complement strand
TAAACTTACTATATTACTCTATTGGCACCAGTTCTTAATAAGTGTACAAAGTTTGAATGAAATCGGTTCGCGGGAAGTAGGAGAAAAACGGGTGTGAGTTACATACATACAAACATACAAGTGAAGCTAATAAAAGCGTGTTAAAAATACTTCAGGGGCATAAGTGTCATATATTTTTAATTACTTAAGAGATTTCGAAGGAACTCCTAAATTCACATTGATTTCATTTAAATGACGACACTGGTCGCAATCTTAAACTTAAAAGTTTTATAAATTTACTAGCTGCGCCCCGCGGTTTCACACGCGTAAGTCCATTCCAGTTGTCCAGCTGCGTACCAAATTTCATTGCAATTGGTTCAGTAGTTTTTGCGTGAAAGAGCAATAAACGCACACACATCCTTACAAACTTTCGCATTTATAATATTAGTAGGATAGGATTTAATCCATATATTTTCCTTACTTTAAAGATGCCTTTATATCCCTCTTTTTGAAGGCAGTTATTATTATCATTGTGCTATAATGACCTGTATGTTGTTGCATTTGTCTCCTAATAGTAGATTTGTGCATTACACTATTAGGTGAGATTAAATTTTTTGTTTATTCAATCTTGAATATGACAGTATTTTTTGCGTTTGTGTGTTGTGTAGTGTTACCTCGTAACTTTTGACTAGGTAAATCTATATTTATGATTCTTTATTTATTTTAAAGTGGCCTAAATTTGGTCTAGTTTAGACAATTGGAACGAGGCTTGGTATTTTTTTTATAATTATACTCTCTTAGTACATACAATAGATGCGATAAAATAAAATACCTGATTTATACAATACAATACATGCTACACAATATTTGCACAAAATGTAAATTCTTCAAAGGATTGATCTCACTTATAAAACCTCTTTGAAAAGATTAACCAGCACCAGGCCCTTATTATAGTAATTACGTTTCCATCAATAAACTTGGATTAGATTACGGGCAAGTTAATGCATCTCAGAGGGCCATTAGACACCGTTTATGTAAATTGTCCTCCGAGTGCCATTTATCATTAGCTGTCTATCAAATGTGTTGGAAGATGGCATTATGTAAATATACCAGCACGTCTTGATTATGCGGGATTAATATCTTAACGCTAGGATGTTGTTTAGAGGTTTTAGTGTTGAGTTTAGATCGTAGTAATGATGTAAAGCTTATTGCTTCGAATATTGAAATTGTATCAATACTAAATTAAGATTGGACCACATGGCCGACACCAGCTATCAAATAAAATACGAATAATGAAAAACGGTTCACTCAGGAAAAAGTTATAAGTTAACAAACACAAAGAAATATTGTCGAATGCAGCGTTTTTATGGATTCATTTTTGGATAAGAGGCTAAGAAGTGGTAGGCTATAGACATAGGCATACGCTAATCTAGGCTAGATTAAAAGTAAAACATCCCACTTTCACGGGAACTCTTTGTAACGACGCGGGCGAAGCCACGGGCAAAATCATGTTAATTTGTATACCAGCATTTGAGTTTAGTTACATATTTTTTTATTTAGCTGAAAGTATACGACAAAAAAAAATATTCGATGAAGCCAATTATTATTTATATAACAACTCATTATTTATACAATAATTATACCATTAATTCCATTATAATGGGTTTGGTTTAGCTTTTGCGTGCACTAGTTCAACAGAATAAATCCTAGCTTAAACCCATTGGCCTAAAAGGGATTCGAAGCGTGATGTGTGTACGTTGGATAGCCTTTACTATTATAATTTCATCATAACTAAATATATAAGTAATTTCTAAATTTTCTATACTTTATATATAGGTGTTAAGAGATTATGTTTTAGAATAAAATAATACAATCCACCATAAATATATAACAAATAACTACAGAACAAGCAAAATACAAAAATAATTATATATACTTATGAAAAATTCTTAGTATTGTTTTCACTTACGAAATCTGACATAGATATCCACGGCCGGGGATAAAGCTACCGACCAAAACCCCACTGTGTTCCGTCGAGCTGCTTCAGAGAAGGGAGCTGTCCACGGGAGCTGGTTAGTATTGTTTACTGGGCGAATGCTATTGAGATTAATTCTTATTCTTGCAAATAACTATACATGTATGATATAGCAGTCCGCCCCGGCCTCGCCCGTGGTACATGTATAGAAAAGTACTTTTGAATTCGGTCGGAGATAAGCCCGTACAAAAAAACAAACAAACTCCTCAGATTTATAAAACAAAATCGTTTGAATAATATAATTCAATTTATTGTTTTTTTTTTATATAAATTACATATAAATGAAAGAATTTTCTTACACTTCCCTTAATATCTGCGATATAAAGCTTGGAGTCTCAGTAATGAAACATTTCGTCAAATAATCTCTAAGTAAAGCACCTGACGCCGCGATGAATGGAGAAAATTTAAGTAAATGCGCTTAGACGGAGAGTCGAAGGAAAATTAAAAGTTCAAAAAGTATAATGTAACGGAAATTTCAAATAAATTAATTGCTGTTAATGTTTATTAAAGATTTTATTTGAAGAATTTGTTATTAATCAAATAAAAATGAGAAATATACTTTATCGTTATAACACATAACATAATACTATACGTAATACAAAACATAGTAACTTTATACTAAGTGAGGAAATAATATGCATACATTATTTATTATTTTATAGAATTAAAGACCAATAAACTTAAAATAGACGTTGAAAACAAAGAAAATAATAATAGTAAATCACACAATCGTCTCTCACACTCAGCAGGCGACACGTCGCGCTCATTACGTCAAAATCTTCTAGAAGTTTTCAGCAATATGGCGTCTTTATTTTAATTCCCGCCAAATAACTCCCGCTTTAGCTATAAAACATATTAGCAAACGTACGTGTGACTTGGGTTAATGAGAGGAAATCTTGTTACGTGAACGCGGAATTTAAAGGCACAGTTTAAATAAACGTTTTGTTAAAACAGCGTCTATTATGTCACAGAGTATATTTATGTCTTGGCGTTATAGCTATGCGACCTTTGCTTCGCGAAAAATGGCGGATGTCGGTGTGAAACTGTTAAACGCCAATTATTGTTTATTATGCAATTCAATGAAAGTTCTTTAAGAGAGTATTTAAATAGCTTTGTAATTACCATTTTGATCCTCTTAATGGCTCCTTAAATAGTTCATCGTTGTTTATTTACGTCTATTTTCAATTGTAAAAATTGAACTAAAGTCGTTTAAATTATTATAACTTTGACGCGCATTAGATGACTAATAGACTATTAATAGTAAGATTTATTTCTGATATTATACTATATTATACTTTCACGTTAAAAATTTTTAAAAGACACCCAGAAAGTATTACATAAATGTGTGTATCCCAAGAAATGGTTTCAATCAACATTGCCAAAGCAATTGTTCGGCGTGCGATAAATTAGCCGCAATATTATAGAAGGCCGGCTATTTGTGAGGTCTTGGTCGTTACACGGGGTTATTAGAGCACTAATCGTGGCGATTTCGGGTATCCGAAGTGGACGTTAGTCACCGATATTGGAGCGATAGGACGCAGATGTGCGTAATAGCCAGGTACAGCTCCTCACTCCGACTTCTTTATGGATGAGAGATATTCAATTTAAGTGTTTGGGGATACTAAAATATTATACAAACATAATGATAACGGATTAATGCGTAAGTGTTTGTTATACGTTATTGATAGACGAGACAAATTTGCAAATTTATGTCAATTTTATTTTTTGCGTTATATTTGACGTGATCACTTAAAATAAAGAAGGGTTTCTTTAAAAACGTTATTAAAATATTTCATTCGATTGCTCAATATACATTATTCAAATCTATCCATATAAAACTTTAAAAAATTTAAGCCCCAAAAAAACATTAATTATCTATGGTAAATTACGTGTAATCAATATTAAATTAAGATTAATGTAACAAAAGTACTTATTATGTCTATGCAACGTTAAACAAAAGAAAGTATAATTCGCATATTTCCTAGATTTTAGCATTCAACGTCCTTGCATTATGCAGGATACATTTTTAAAGAGAAGGAAGAAACAATAGTGAAACAGATTTAAATATACTCAGGAGAAAGCAAGCCCGGGACAAAAGGAAAAAGGTATTGTTGCAAGTCCCGGGAAAGTGGGTTAGTTGTTATTTAGTATGAAATGGTTGCACATTAGCTGTATCTTTATTCCATTTATTTTTAATATTGTAGAGTGGAGGTGTTTATGCAATAGTGAATACATAGTTTAGTATTGTTTTTAATGGGACTTGATGAGCTAAAAGTGTGTTTTATGATGTAAGTATATGATCCACTGCAGTAACAATCAGAGAAATGTATTGTATGCTTCATTTAGAAAAAAAAAGAAATTTCTAGAACATTTAATAATCACGGCCGAGAACGTTAATTCGTTAATTCTAATATGTAATTAGTCAATGAAACGTATGACTTATTGTAGAATTTGGACAAGTTTAATGGACTCAAATTGTTGTGAAGAAAATTTTAACTTTAATCATCCAAAAGACATTAAAAAATAAATACATGTAGTATGCAAAATAAATAGCTGATTATATTTGAACAGTAAGAGCCATTAAATTGATTTCTTATAATTTATTCGAATTATTATAACCTTAATCTTACGTTTTCATTTTGCCAACGAAGTGTTAAAGCCAGCCGAGTTGAGCTCTCACCCTATAGGATTTTAAAGAGAAGTGAGAAGAAAATTGAAGTGGGTGTAAAAACGAGAGGTCTACTTTGAGTGGTCGCTTTTAAGGAGTTCGCTGTGAACGATAATTCTAGTTGGAAACTTTCAATGAAGCAATAAAAATTTATGCTGCGAAAGAATTCCTGTAAGATGTTTTAAAATAAAATATTTCAGCCTGACAAACTACATAAAAAAAAGCTATGGATTTTATTAAAGTTGACAATAATATACTTACATCCTGCTTCATATTTTCAGAAGACTTTTTTAAATTACCTAAGGGTATATTGACCGTTGGGATCGAATCCACGTCCCACTTGAGGGCATGATCAATTCACACTTGACGCTGTCGAGTCAGCATCAAAAGTAGGCCGCAAGAACAGCCTTAAGTTACGAAAGACTACTTTTAATACAGAATTATTCGAATATATATATTTTTTTCTCAAGTTAAGTGCCAGTTTCAAATAAGTAGATTTTTAACTACCTTTTCTATTTGAATGGATATCTTAAAATTTAAAGCAGCATTAAAAGAAATGTATATTGCAATCAAAAGAAAACCTTAATTATTACTACACATACCTGTAAATACACCTACCAGTATCCACGTGATTATTGTGATAAGAAATCCGATTTTTTCATTGTAACGACTAATAATTGACATTGCATTTAGGAAATGCGATGCATTCGTCAAAACTACAGTGCAAAGCCAAAACAGCTATATGTATCTTCTGAATAAGAGGCGCAATCTTTCTGATATTCATACAAGACGAAACAATGCGTATGATACTAGCTTTGATACTAGTTTCCGCCTTCGGCTTCGCCCGCATAGTCTAAGGAATAAATCAGTCCATAGTAATATTTCCACCTATTCCCGTTTCCGTGGCTTTTTCGGGATAAAAATTATGATACTTCTCGGGTCTCAAACTATATCTATACTAAACTTCATGCAAATTGGTTACAACATTCATAATATTAATAGGGATGTAAAGATACATAAGACGCAACATTTTGTACTCAATTATCGCTTACACTTACACCACACCCTTGCGGTTCACAGCTGCGAATGGTCTCACTAAAGCGGAAAATGGCTTACATTGTTCTATTGTAGAGAACTCCTTCGCCATTCCGCCTTTTTAATATTAGTTTCTAACACACGCTTTTATGAGCATTTCTTTGATACTTTAAAGTAATGAAAACGTGTGGTTCTATGAATGAAGTGGAGTTTTGTTGAACTTTCGTTTCGTGTTTAATTTTCTTTATTGGTTCGACGATTTAAGACTTACACAAAATATGGTTTTCTGTTACATTTTTAATGTTTAATGTATTATTACAATCATTTAAATTGATATAATTAAATAGATATATAGGTGTTTAAACGTGTGATATTCAACATTAATAATTATCAAGTCATTACACGTACATTATTGCAGTATAGACATAGACTGTTACGGTCATATAGAGAACTCGAAAAAGTACACTAAGGTTTCGTAAGAAATTTTCTCTACGTGTTTATAAAATATTAATGCAATATTAACGAAATGGGTCACCGCTGAACGCACCTGTGGTCGCTGAAACGCACCGAGGGTGTGGATAGAATGTTCGTATGATAAGAGCAATGGATATAAAAGCAACCTATGATGTGTAAGATGTTTTAATGATAAGAAATGTGTCTCCTAGTTAATATAAGCTATTGTAAATATGATTTTAAATTCCGTTTAGCGGACTGGTTGTTGCTGTATAAACGTTTGGGTTGGATGTACACAAAAGCCTTATTTACATTGTTTAAGTATTTCACTTCTCATACGTGAAAATATTATAAATGTTAATAAATAACTACATTTAATTTTAAAATGAGATCTTAATTTTAAAACATCCTAATATTCAGTAATTTAAAAATGCAGTTTTACAGACGATATACGCTAGCAAAGATGCTAAAACGATGCTACTAACGTTTTGTATTTTATTAACCATAGACCAACCGTTTCCGCATTGCGTAGATGAACTTTTCAACCTGTAACACTTTATAGGTTAGTTTTAGAAGCGTTGCGACACCCAATTACGGAGTGCGGAGACTGCGATAACGAGAGGTCACGCTGAGGGTCACGGGATTATAAACTTGGTACGAGCACGCACGCTTCACGATTCCGTTCTAATAATTCATTTGGTGCTGATTAAAATGCGGCTAAATTCATCACAAGTTATGGTATTTCTTAAGATTTATTGTTAGACGTTTGATTGGTGGAATAACAGCTGAGAAATGACGCAGAAATGCAATAGCTAAGGAAGTATTGAAGGTTATAGTATTTTACCATTCATGGAATACTGAATGGCATTAACGAGTGATATAACTCTTAGTGCTTATACATTTTTATAGTACTATTTCTATGATATTTTATGGTCAAGTTTTTTAGGCACAGCGTATTTCTCATTTTCAGTCTCGAAAATTTAAGTAAATGAGGAATTTTAGTATTTCTTAATTATGATATCAATAACTACAATTTTGTATTCATTATTAAATTAGGCAATCTTGGTACATAAGAACGAAGAGCCAAACCCAATACAGGGATAAGTCAAAGGAAAATAAGGGTACATTAATAAATTCTAAGTCTTATTCCTGCATTTTCACATAACCAGTTTCAAATTAACTCTTATCATATTGCCTTGCCACCTCACGTATGATAGATGTTTCAATTCATAACCCTAACCATTAGTAAAATAAGATCAACAGTATATTATTTTGCACAATCATACGACCTGATTCATTGGCGTCAGCAATTCCTCCAATGACTCACCGCATGTGTCAAGAACAGGAGGGTAGTCGTACATTTTTCAGCTGTCAAAGGGCAGTCATTACTTAATCATTAGTCATCACCTTGAATTCATTGCGTGGGGTTGAATTGGCGTGTTTTGCCAATACGTGCATGCTTCACGCATATTTATGAGAGCAATTTTAAATATAGAATGATGGGCATGATGTGGAATGTGTTTTTTACTCTATACAATAACCACAGAATAAATAAACTTTCAAAACAATGAAAAATATCTTTAATAAACTTTTACCCAGTATATACCCGGTAAATAAGTGTATAATCTATGGGTTCCGTATTGGAAAATAATAAAGAATTTTTTTTTTAAGAATTGTTTGACATAACAATACAGTCAGCTTAAAAATACAACACCCATATTTCAATTTATCGAATAGAACATATGGTAAATCTCAACAAATTAAAAGCTGGAAAAAATAACATTACAACTGTAGCATGTTCAACAGATAAATAATCTTAAATCTACTCACAAATAGACAATCACCAAATACAAATATATACCGAAAAGTAATTATTTTAAAATTGAAACACGCGAGTAATAAATTATAGGGTTGAATTGACGGGTAGCAACCAATTCACGTGTTTAAAGTAATCGCTTCGATGTTTGGCCTAAGTTAGGTACGGGCGGGCAAATTGGGAGCTACTACTTACTACTACTGACGAAAATTATTACTGCATATTTATGATTGAATAGTGTACCATGAGTAATTGTTATTTAACATTACAATATTTATTTTTTACTTACCTATTACAAGCGAGTTTACTATAGCGAGTATTAAAGTTCTTTTTAGTTAGTTAAAATTAATATTCAATTTACTTAAATATATAACTATAATATTTCAAAATGATTAAACGCCTTTCCGACTTTTTTCCTTCAAGACTCAGGTTATATGTACGCTTTAAATTATAAACACACTGACATTGACATGATTCTTTTACGAAATTACGAGATCCATCTTAAAAACTTTCAATTGTATGATTATTAAAATATTTATCTTAAAGGGTCCTTCATTTTTCACACATGAATATAAATTTAATTAAAATTTACAATTTCGAATTTAAACAACAATTACAGGTACATACGTAACAATAATATAAACATAATTCATCATTGAATTATTTGCGTCGTAAAATTAATTCGAGCTCACACATCGGGCTGATTTAATTAGGGTTTACAGGTTTTAATAGGCAAGATTTACGAGAGAGCTCATCTGGCCAGGGGACCGCGTAATTTGTGACAGAAGGGATAACAGACTATAGCATGCCGTACAGCCGTGGGTTGCCATGCAAATACTACCCACAGACTATCTAAACAATGTGAATGGGTTACACGTTTGAAATAAATTTCGTGTTCGTTCGTGGAAAACGTAATGCAACAGTTTATAATGTTTTATAATGTTGCAGTTTTAATAAATAAATAATTTAGTTGAATAGGGTTTTATATAGGTGAATTTTAATGATATTTTATGTAGGTTTTATGATAATAAACAATATCGATATCGCGCGTTAATAAGAAAAATAGATTGGGACTTTTGAAATTCGCTCGTTTTCACAATATTTGATAAATGAACTATGAACTGTCGTTAAAAAGCAAGCTTCTTATCTTTTGTAACCTAAGGTGGTTTACACTTTAAGATTACATTATGAAAACAGCGGCCGTCCCAACACTAGATTACCAATGACGCGGCAAATCCCCAAAAACATTGCAATCCACCCTCACAATGAAACCAGTCTCGGTCGATAAACTATCGTGACTGGCAGCAGTAAAAACATTGCCTGTACGAAAAAAAAAATGTTCAACGAAAAAAACATTAAATTATTCGTAATAAGCCCGCGGACGCCAAAACTTCGGTGATCGACCCACGTAATAACAAATTTGTTTTCTAGATTTTACGCATGGGAAATACGTGAATGCAAAGTGAAAATTATGTACGAGCCCATGGATTGTATTGTTTCATTAAAAATATTGAGGTGTTCTTGGATCCTGTGGAGTTTTTCTGTGCATGTTCCTTTTATGTACATTTTATACAAATTGCAACGAAGATTTTTAAATTAACGTTGAGTTCGATACGAAAACATTAGCAATTCAGAAAATAAGGTTTTAATAATATACCTTATGCAAGAAATTCAAATTTCAAATATGCCACATTTAAAAAATATACCTACGTAAGCTGTCAGAATTCAAAAAAGGTTTTCGACAATGAGGATCGTTGGGAGATACAGAAAACGGAAAACGACGTCAGAATGTTACAGCTGAGGAATTCCATTCGGGTTTATTGGAAAAGTTAATTCATTCGATGCGTCTCGAGACTCAGCCCGGTGAATTATGATTTTGCATCTGTGAACGTTGGCGAGTGATTTCCATTGATTTTTGACAGGAAAATGTATTATATTCGCATTTCTGAACGTTTTTAATATATGTCGATGTTTAGTATGAAAAAGTAAATAAAGTTTATTATTTTATCGTTATTCCTTTTCTTCAGTTAAATTTAGTAACTGAAATAAGAATAATAGTTTCGTACCTGCCTTACCTTTTCTGTTGTGGGAGTCGAGCACGCTTCGGCACGAATTGGGCCAGCTCGCACCGGGGAAGTACCACACCCCCACAGAAAACCGGCGTGAAATAGTGGCATGCCACTGTGTTTCGTACGGTGAGTGGGGGAGCCGGAGGCCCGTTTCCTTTTCCTCACCCGTCCCAGTCCATTCCTTCTTTCCAGTCGTTAATCCTTTCCTTTTCCCTTAGCCCATAAAAGCGGGCAGCGCATTCACGGAGGTACTACATTTGCGAATGTTTATTGGCGGTGGTGATCGCTTACCATCAGGCGAACCACCAGCTCAGCTGCCCGCTATGACATAAAAAAAAAAACCTAAACCACATTTGCACTACACAAGTTGCTATAAATAAATTTGAGTTTGAAAATACTTATATATTTACCTTTATATTTAAAAATATTGTTACCGTTTGCAAAGTAATGACATAAAACATAAAACTCGCTCACTACTTCCAAAACAATTCCCTACGATGATCTTCGCTTATCTGTTCACTCCACAAATAATTAAAGTAAAATAACGCAGAGGTTTAAGGAATAAGATTTTAGAAGCATGTGGATTATAATTAATAAGAAATTACAATGTCAACATTTGTATCACAACAAATCTGTTTTACGTTGTATGATGTTACATGTATTGTTAATTAAATGTATGTACTACATAAAATTTATTAAATATAAAGAAATCAACTTCCTAATAAAAACTCCTTAACGTCTTTACTATTCGAAAACTTTAAAAATAGAATCCTGAATTCCCGCCCTTTTTCAATTACCATCTTCTTCAACAGTTAGTCGGTATCTTATAGGTCCAACGTTTTTTATGTTTCCTCTTTTAAAATCCTATAAGCAAATACAAGAATCTAGCGCGACTTTGATCCACGACCGAAATGAAGTACGATTAAGAAGATTGGCCTTCTTTGTTTTGTTCCCTAGCTTATTACGGTTATCACTCTGGATTACGAAGTTATTATGAGGAAAACGTTAAATGAAATTACTTCGTTGACTTTAGAAGATGCTCGTTTAAACGGTGTTCGTTCATTTAATTGGAGGTAAGAAATCTTACGGGAATAAGCCTGATTAAACTAATAAAACAATCAAAATCTTTGAAGTTCGTTATTTAAATTTTTAAATGTTGTTTGTGTATTAAAAATAGCTCCCTACTAAGCTATCCGAAATTACATCGGAATTATTATTATGTTCATTTAAATATCATGACAAAAAATATAATTTTGACCGTTTGTGTGTGTTTCCACGAACATCATGCAAAAACGCTATATAAAATTAAGCTTGGTGCTATATAAGTGAAAACAGTTTTTTATTGGTAAATTTGTAAAGAATAGAAAAAATTAATTCACGATATGGGATTGGAAAAAACCTTAAGTAAAACCTCGAAACATATTCCATAAAACTGGAGTTATAGAGACAAATGTTTTTAACTCGAGGCAAAGTGGGTCTAACATAAAAATACATAAAGTTCAAGATGCAACAAAACCCCACACAAAAGTAAAACTAAACAGTTCTTCAGTAACGATAGCCATTGGTGTTTACTATCAATTTCGTATTAAACGTTCTGATAACATTGGACTCTAGTAACAAGATGTTGTCTTTTACAGAATGGAAGAAACCGTACGATCGCTTCTGCAGCACAAGAATCGAGTGGAAACTTTGAAGCAAGAGAAAGCGTCTTTATCTTCAGCGCTGGAGGTGAGTTTCATATCTCGTTGTTCATTAAATATTTGTGAAAACGTAACGGAATATTTATGGCGTCGGTGCAAAAATATGTGATTGACGTTATCACTCAATTCGATAACTGTAGTTAATATTATATTGAATAGAGACACAAACTCAAACCCAAACATTTATTTATTCAATTAGACTTCTTATAGAAGCACTTTTGAATCGTCATATTACACAGTTTTAACATTCACCACCGGTTCGTAAAGCAGTATTCACATAGAAGAGCCGGCAAGAAACTTTGTAGTTGCTCTAAACACTAAAAAATTAAAACTAAAAACTAACAAATAGATAAAATTAATGATGTATCGATTTTCCGTTCTAATTCGCTTTTAAATACATAAAAGCTTTTAATCTACATTTACATACATTAAGGGCTTTATTCAGTAAATACTCATTATTCATACTTATAAGCAATTAAATTAATAACTAATCTAAACCATCATTACATAACAAAACCCAGAAAAGTAATAAACAATATTTTCTTTTGAACTTAAATGAAATTAAAATTTCTAAAAAAACATGTCTAAAACGACATGAGCAACACCAATTTGGGCAGTAGTTTAAGGAGCATTAAAGAGCATTTATCGCATAGAAGGGGACAGGCGATTATTTTTGGATTATATCTGCCACTGCAGATAGGAATTAATTTGCGAAAGTACCACATAACCAGTGTCACCTGATCCCCCAACATAATACTAGCTTCCTTCAAACTTATAGTTGTGTTAAAAGATAAAGGAGGGTGGAGAGGTCTATCAGTTTGGTCGGGTCGATACTGGACGTTCTTTGGCGGATTATTAATGGAGGAGTGTGTTTGAGAGGGGATAATGTTTTTGCGTAATTAGTGGCTGGTTCTTATGAGTGCGCTGTGTTTGGATTGTGAGGCTGATTGAGCGGTAGGGATAATGTGTGGACAAACACATAGCTGATCTGTTTTACGAGAACATATTATGTTTGTTAGATGTTTTAGTTGGGAAAATATACGAAGACAAACAGAACGCTGTGTTCCTTGCAAACCAGCGTTTTTATATGCACTTACTTTTAACGACTTTTATAAAGATTAGAAACCTGTTGGTACAAAAACACAATGTCTTAACTTCTTTTGAAGTATTTTTCTCATCAAAAAATAATTTTACTTCAAAACAGAATGATCAAGCTCACAGCATAAGATGTCTGGAGAGTTCTGATAAAATTGTAAGAAAAGCTTCATGCGAATTTCAATATTCCTTCAACAATGATAATATATCACTTACAAAAGACGTCGCCCGGGAGACTGACAATAGAAAATATTTAGAATATATTAAAGAGGGGCACACAATGGATGGCTGGAAGGCAGGTGGGGAAACGGAAAAATCAAAATTGATAGGAATGACGGAATGAGGAGCGACGCGATGACCAGATAGCGGTGAATTGTGATTTTTATTGAAATGACTAAATATGGTTTGGCACGGTCTTAATATAACAGAAACACATAATTAAATAATTTTTATGCCAGTATATCAACATCGAATTTTGAAATTTTAACCATCAATTAAACCCAGCGCGTTTTTCATTGATTTGCGTATATAGCGTTGTAATCTATAATATATATAATAACTCTTATTAAAAAAATACAATACTAAGAAAAACTGTAATGGATTGCACAAAAACCTGCAAATATTTTTATATGTGTGTGTGTATACGTATTACCCGGATTTTTACATTAACTACATTTACTAAAAATAAACATAAATAATTCACAACCATTTATGCAAATTACGATTTCCTTTTATCTAAAATTAAGCCGTAATAAATTGAAATTATGCCCACGATAGAGTAATTGAGATATATTGTCCTCTGGACATCATTAAAGACCCTTCGCATCAAAAGGCAAACGCAGTGAGCATACAAAGTTTTCGAATAACGTATTCAAACATGCATATTGTAGGGGAGCAGACAAAACAGTCCAGTTTAATGAAATATTTCGGATATTTGTTCATGATTCCTGTTTCCCAATGCGTGTTTCACCAGATTTACACGACCCCTCAACATTTCTATCGCACTCAGTAATATATCGAAACGGGGTGTCAATTTAAAATGGGCGAATGCTCGTAACTGAATCTTCCTTGAATTTTTTAATTTGACGGCTTAGAATATTTTGTGAACAATTTGCGAGTTAATATTTCGTCGGGCACTTGAATATTTCGAAGTATTTATCAGATTTTTCCGAGTGTTCCGTTAAAATGAATTTCTTTTTTAACGTTTTCCTCGTCTTTACGTCTTGTTTGATTTTACTCAGTTTAATGGAAGCCTTTGAAGAATTACAATTTAGAAATATAATTCAGTTTTACATGGAGATGATAAAAAAAAATCGTATCGTGACTTCACACATCCCAAGTATAATTTATAGACATAATTCATTTGAAGCAAAGAGCGGAAATAAATAAGGACTAAAAAAATATCTTCAATAGGAAATGATTGTTAATAATATAATAAAAATTAATCAATACGTTGGATCTTAGCACAAACCAGTGTGAGCTCATTACTTCACCCAAAAATCATTAATCTTACCAAAAATCTGGGAAAACACAAATCAGTGGATACATACAAAAACAGCTATAAAAAGATCACGTTTCAAATAAAACATAATTACCACAGTTTCAAAGCTTTCATCACAATAGCTTTACACTCCAATCACAACACGCCTCAGCTTGCGGCACAGCCAAGATAAGAGGCACTTTAGTACTCTGAAAAACCCAGCTGCCATTCCCCTAAAAGGTACCATCACTGCCCTTTAACATGACAAAATGGTGGTTCCTAGAACCGTAGTCTACAAATCGTTATTGACACACACAGGCGAGTATTGATATAGACATGTTAAAATTATGAATGTTACAAGGTAGAAGTGGTAGCGGAGTTTGCATTCGGAATTATAGTAGCTGTGCCCCGCAGTTTCACCCACGTCGTGATGCTTTATAGCTAATAAGAATATAAGCTATAGCTATAGCTTTCATAAGAAATGGACTGTTCAATCCTAAAAATAAATTTTCCATTCGAACCATCAGTTGCTGAGATTAGCGCGTTTTGACAAACACTTCAGATTTGCATTATTAGTATAGATAGGTGTATTGACGGTAAATGTCTGGTATTATCTCATATTTCAGTGTGTCAATCAAGTTTCAATATAAAATATAGCCAGATATTAAAAATTATGTTTAATTTCATCAATTGTAAGGGAAAACTAAAAAATAGTCTAATCAAAGTCTGATCATACATGATTTCCAGAATATAATAAATGCATCAAATCGCGGAATATTTTACCTTATGGCAACTCGCACACACACACAGACAAGCGGCCATAGCAGCAATGTAAGGACATTAAAATGGCGGAAAGCGGGAAATCGGCTATGCACAATGACTGGGGTTTCCCGGTTTAAAAGCGCCCCCTCGCGCCTCTAAACAATAATTCAGCTTCACCCTTCCGAAGTGCAAGGGCGCAGTTACCGGGGGATAGTGATGCGCTTTTATCGATATATACTATTTACCTTTGATTTATTTTTTAAAGTTGTATAGACGAAATCTACATATATTTTATCATGACATTAATAGTAACCAATCTGCGGTTTAATCGTTCTAATTGAAGTAAATTCAGATTTATTGTTTTAATGACAAAGTTGATCCTGATATAACAAATTTAACAGATACGTTAATTTTAACATCTAATATATTTAATTTAAACTCAACATTGAACAAGGAAAAGAAAATGAAATAAATGAAATATTGTTTCTTTACAAACGAAGCGTCCATCCATTTGGTCATATTTTTTTGATGATAATTTTTTTTTACAAATTACCACGAATCAACTATGAGGTCTTATTTAATTTACTTAATCTCGCTTTAGACGGGCCAAATAATTAAATCCTTAGTTTTCTATTTTTTTTAATAAAATATCATTTAAACATAGTACTTATATGCTATTTTAACGATAAGGCCTTTTTGTGCGTAGTTGTGTTGTTTGTGTCCATTTTGTAGTATTTGTTCTTTTGTATTGTTGAAAATAAAGAGTTACCAATCAAACAATCAACACATAACGTATTAATTACGTATCAATGATTTCAAGTGTCGATAAACGACACAACACTAGCACCGGTCAGCACTAGGGTGCATCGCTTTAGCCCCCGGCTTTGCCCCGATCTCAAATACACACGCACTAATTGTGTTTGACGTTGGTACGGTTATGTTATTTGCAAACAGATGTAGAAAATTTATCGACAAAAAATCAATGTTATTAAAAATTGCCGTAAATTTATCGTAAATTTTGATTGGGGATTATAAACGATAGTATACACATTGTACACTTGCTATGGATTGCCATTAGACGTATCTTAAATATTGAATTACTTAATAAACACAGTAAAATATAGCTTCATTTTTTTATTAAAAATCACACACTTTATCATCGTCTTATATATTGGTTAAGGTTAGCTTGATTATTTTAATATCCCTCATACTGATATTGATAAAACAATAAATCAATCATTACACAAATAAGCTTTGAATCCGCTGTATTTAAATTTTTAGAAATACAAACTGTATACCTTTGGTACAAACATATTCCTTCGTCTATTTCTTCACAAAACTTGCAGAAAATGGCAAAATCCTAATTCAGCACAGCTAAATTGCAAATTGAAACTTCCTTGCTGCATAATACCCATGCTAAAATCGCCTGCATTGTAAACTGCTAACAGAGCAGCTTTTTGTAGAACATTCTAGAAGTAGGGTTTCCATGGCAACGATTTTGACTTCGTCATCATGTATTTATCCCTGGACCGTATCCTTTGGTTTTCTTTTTGTAAGAATATCTATGTGGATCTACAAGGACATGTATGAAATTACCAATATTAGTGAATGGAAAATAAACAAAAAACAGTATTCTTTCTCTGCTTTATAAAAGAAAAAGGAAGGTTTTTTTTGTTTGTAACAATTACACTCCTAAACTACTGGACCGTTTTGTAAATTTTTTTTTTTATGTCATAGCGGGAAGCTGAGCTGGTGGTTCGCCTAATGGTAAGCGATCACCACCGCCCATAAACATTCGCAAAGGGAAAAGGAAAGGATTAAAGACTGGAAAGAAGGAATGGACTAGGACGGGTGAGGAAAAGGAAACGGGCCTCCTCATTATTTTACTGAAAGAAAGTGACACCTTTAGCAATAAACACAGGTTACATTATTTTTAACCTTAAGACAAGTATTTTAGCTCTATAGTTTCGAGTCCACTATAAAATTTACATAAAACAATTTTAAATCTAACAAAAGTCAGTCAGCTGGTAATCGTAGCACGAGCAGTGGCATCCTCATAATTGAGTTACCGCACAGTCTCCAGATACCCCCATAGTCCGCTAACGAAACCAATTACAGAGTGTCCGTTGTTAAGTACGACACGATTATTTCACTCATACATCGGGGACCAGGGTCTTGAAGAAGGTAATCAATCAATAGTTTCATTTCCTTACCACAATTTGCGTTAAACATTATTTGTTATTTTAGGAAGGATCAAGGTAACCGAGAGATTTTTAATCTAAGTATTTTTTTTGACTAGATATAATACAATCCTTAATTTTGTCATTGGATACTGTTTCTCTCTCTTTCTCTTAATCTTTATTAATGGCTATTAGTTTGTTCGTTTCAAACAAAAAGATTTGAAAGTGCGAGGCGCCGATTTCTTTGCGAGTATTTTTTAATGTATTGTGATCAATATTTTTTCATGTTTTTTATTTCACGTTTTTCACTGCACTATGCCATGAACGGGTAACGTTCATGAAACAATGGAAACACGCCACAGATAGCCATTATCCACGAGCGACTCAGGGCAGATTGAATTATGCAACTATTGCATAAACAGTGGCATTATGCACACAAATTAATAATTTTTTAATAAACTTCCGCTTCGTTAGAGTTTAATCTCTATTCCACTCCAATGCGTCGAATCAGCAATTATTTTGGATAGCTTACTTCCAATAAAGCGTTTCCAATCAAATTACAGACAACCTTCCTTTTATGAATATCGGATTTGAGTTTTCGAATATTCCACTTTCATTCTTGCGTATTTTAGTACGTTTTCTTGATTAATTTGGTTGTAATAATAGTTGTGTATGGGTGTATATACATAGTTTCAAATATAGATACCATAACCTTTGAATAAAAGCATACAAATTAATTGTAAATTATCCATGTTGTTGATAATAATCCGAATACCTATGGCTATATCATCATCACTGACTAATTCCAAACCGAAAAAGTCCCAAAGAAAAATCTTCATTAGAATACAACCCAAACAAAAAGGTTACAGAAAAGATAAGCCAAAAAAAATAGTTGCATTCGAATGTGGTATCTATTGCTATTAGAATACAACTAAAAACAAATTCGATTAGATTGACTAATTGCTTATGGTTGTTTAGCAATGATTCCCGTATCCAATCGCTCCAGTGTGTCCTTGGAACAATCATGTGCCGGGATAACACCACCGCCATTAATCTTGTGAACTTGCAACTTTGCCATGTTTAATGTTAATGAGATTACATTTCACGCTCAGTTTTGGGATAATCAAATCACTTTGAAGATTCAGCTTTGCTGCAATAAAATACCAGATGTATGAGATAGATATGTCTGTTTAGGGGTATTTATTTGCATTAATACATGTGTTTGTAATTGTGTGTAAAATTAGAAAGCATCTTCAAAAAATATCGGTTAAATCAAAACAAATTTCTGCTAACTATGTAAAATATGTGTACAATATGTTTATTTCAATCTTAGTCATCAAATTTTCGCTAGAACTACAAAAGCCTGGAGCATCTCACAAACATTAAACACACACGCAGGGATATTTTATATGTGGTAGTCGAGCACGCTTCGGCACGAATTGGGCTAGCTCGCACCGGGGAAATACCACACCCCCACAGAAGACCGGCGTGAAATAGCATTCTGCTGTGTTTCGTCCGGTGAGTGGGGGAGCCGGAGGCGCATATCCTTTTACTTACCCCACCCAGTCCTCTCCTTTATTCCTACCGATAACGGTCGATATGATGCCTGGAAGCAGGAGGAGGAGATTTTACGGGCGAAAAAGGGGTTTTCTCAATTCTCAACCAGCAAAACTACAAGTCTTGCGGGAATCCTTTAAAATGAGGATTAATATCAAAATTGATTTATTTTTTTTTACCAATCCGATTATGTTATTAAAACAGTTTATGGTTATTGAAAATGAATACAAAAAAAACACGTTTATTTTAATAACAGAATATAGATGTGCATAGAAATAGTTGACTCATACAAATGGAAAACAGGCGGTAGACGCTTTTAGTAATTTATTATAAGAATTAATCCATTATGAGCGAGAACTAATGATGGTAATATGTATACTGAGAATAAACGAAGCTGATTTCATAACGAGGAAACTTTTATGCATTGAGCAATTTTATTAACATACTAAGCTGCGCCCCGCGATTTCACCCGCGTTAGTCCGTATCCCGTAAGAATATCGGGATAAAAAGTTGCCTATATGTTATTCCAGTTGTCCAACTGTCTACGTATCAAATTTCATTGCAATCGGTTCAGTAGGTTTTGCGTGAAAGAGTAACACATCCTCACAAACTTTCGCATTTATAATATTAGTACGATCTACGTACTTACGAGTTGACTTTCATCACTAACATTTATTTCATCATCAACATGAAATCTTAGAAATACGAAAATCAATAAATGTTCAATTAATAACTGAGTTCATTTATGAAAATTAATTAATAAGCCGTGATGAATGCGCACTGTAAGGACAGAATCCTGTAAAATACGTCTACGTTGATTGAGAAGCTATTCCGCAGCCAATTGCCAGTTTAATTGCCTGCCTTACACCAGCTGCGGTTGTTCCATAGAAATTACGAATTCTGAGAAATTCATTATCTCTTAGGTAGGAAATGGAATGCCATTTCGATATTTATAGAAGTTTTGACATGTTCTGGTGATTCGAATAATGCGCAGGCGAACGTAAAGTACGAAACTACACACACTTGATTCCTCCAGTCGATGCGTTTGCGAAAGCTTGTATCATTAAAGATATTATGAATGTGGCGTCGAGTATTTTTAATGACACATGATTATTGGCGTTTGATGTAACATCGCATACCTATGTGCTTTATGCATTCAAAAGTAAGAAGCAACACGGTTTATGTTCGTTTAATACACGTATGAACAGAATTAATTACAGAAATATAAATTAAATGAAGCATGTTGTACAACAGTTTTTTTTCTTATATAATTGTGGAGCCCGTGATGTCACAGTTTTCAGAGACTGCCACCAAGTACGTCAAATATTTGTCTACCAATAATATTGATCTAATAATTTGGGAAATACTCGGGGAATGGACCTTATGTCAATCATATAAGGTTCAAATTAAATTTACCTATGATCACCTTTACATAATTTTGAAGTGTACATTGATGCCCATTTAACGTAGACCCATTGTCACGTTCAAAGACTACAAAATAGAGAAGATAAGGAAAAGTAGAGGGGTCAAACGCGATTGGTTGTTTATTTTTCACCCTAACTGCGGGAGCTCGTTTAATTAAGAGTGCGAATGATAGGCCCTTTTGGGGGACTTTTTAAATACGAAAGCTGTTTTGACAGTATCCGTGATGTGTTGATGAATTGACACTTTTACATTATGTACGGAAATTTACTTTAAAGCTGCCTTTGAGGGAGAGACAATAGATCTTTGAGAAGGGTTCTGTTTATTTAGGCTAGAGATAATTTTTCAAGAACTGATTCGGACATATTTTGGGTAAACATCACGTTCATCAGATTAAACTTTCGCAATCTTGTAAAATGCATCTTGTCAGGCTTGTTTTTTTTTTCAGGCGTCAGCAGCGCATTACCAAAGTCAGTTGTCAGTGCTGTCAGCTGAAAACGAGCGGCTACGGGGTCAGTTGTCAGCACTGTCAGTCAGTTTGGGGGTCGGGGAGCATGAGAAAAAATTGGACGATGTTGCGCAACAAGTCGTCCGAGCGCTGCTCTCCCAAAAGGTATAATATTAATATATTAAAAGATTGAGCGTGAAAGTTTTATCAATTCGGATATATATCATTTAATTTAGAGATACTATTACGTGTGTAATTATTAAAAATCAATACATGGGTAGGAGACACAACAATAAACCCCTGAAACTAGTTTAAATACATAATAAATTAGTCAAATACAGTATATGCACTAAATAATTAAAGCTTTTTCTTCTTACTTTCTATAAAATAGAATCATAAAAGAATATTTAATTTTACCTATAACGCCGTCTTTATGCATCTTGACCAAAAAAGACGTCAACAACTTTACGCGGTAACTAAGCTGCAAAGCAGAGATAATAACGTTTTAATTTATAGCGAGTACCTTAAAACCGCTACAGAATTAATTCTTCCTGCAAAAAACCAGAAACGGAATCTCTTAATCCGGTCAGAGTATTTAGATGGGTACTGGAAAATTGTTTTCTCATAATTATAGGCAGGCTCCGCTTACGGATTACTAACAGCTACTCTCGCACATAAATCGTACGAAATGGGACACTTTGGCCTTACCGAGCACCGTAATAATTCCAACGGAGCGCCCGACCACTATAATCTTGGCATAATCTAGCCGATAATGTGAATGTTTGTGTTTGAATCCGTAAATGTCCGCCATGTTATTTAGTTTTGGCGCGAACTTTTCGGATAAAGATGGCGACGCGTGCTCCTGACAGTTTGATGACAGTACGAATTGTTCGCGTTTAGTTTACTGCGCCGCAAATTCGGTGTCCGTATTTTATATTCTAACCACGAAGTAGGATATTTTATGACAAGACCAGCAACTTTATTGTGCAAAATGTATAAAGATCTGAGCAGTTAGCAATTTTTTTATAACGGAAGCATTACAATTATATATCGACATATATATGTAAATCGAATTCGGGAAATGTCACTCTTGCAAAGATCTTATTTATCTGTTAGCTGGGTATTTACTCAGCCAAATTGCTTTCCATAATTCAAGACCGATCTAAGGAGCTTTCGCTGCCTCTAATTACTTCATAAACTCGCGGGGCTCACGTGAATATTATCCAAGTTAATCAACGTACTCCCTTTGAAGAGGAAACATTTATCATATGTCAAAATGACAGTAATCACTTTTAGGCTAATGACAGTTATCAATTTAACAAATTCTGAGTTTATTTGTTATTTAGTGTGACCTAATTAGGAAGCGTGATATGTGAGGTTAATTTTGAATATAATATGTTTCGCTCCGAAATCAAAATGTAAACAAGCGGCCTTTTCTTTGTCCTATTTGCTATAGCTAAAAAATTAAGTAGTATGGCGCTATTCACATTGAAATATATTAATAAATACACGCTGAAGATCGCTTTGGTGTTGGGTGCTGTGGTTAAAGTCGCAGCAAATTTATTCGAAATCCTTTGGCAATATGTATTATACGATGAGAAATTCGTCACAAATGCGTAATTCCAATAATATCCATCGTGGTTAATAGAGATTCAAATTGAATACTGAAAACAAAAGCTTCTATTGCCACATCTTTCAATTAACAATACGAAATAATGTTTAAATATCAACATTATATTAATTAATACAGAATCTGGCAACTCCAAGAACAATTTCTTCTATCTCGGATCTCCCCTTTAATCACCTCCCGTCAATTACGCTACTCGAATTTAATTTGGCTAATGAAGTATAATTAAAATATACGCATTTGTTTCGAAACTGACAGGGATGCTTTTAACGGATAATGAGTATAGAGGAAGAAATTTTTACTCTGGTATAGCCTGTCTGTACGATGTACGCTAAATAAGGCTATTTTATATAGGTTTTATAGATTTCGAACTTTGAATAGGTATATTTATATGCAATATGGATCGTGACGTGCAGTCCTGATTTGCAACACGTTTGTAATAAAGTTACCGGTGCTTGTTACATTTTGATATCGTGGTCGAATTTTGAAGATTGATTATTAAAGTTCAACTCATCATATTCAAATTGCAATTGTGTGAATATAATGAGCTAGATCAAAATATCATATAAATTCGTCTTAAATTTTGATTATTTTCTTAATAAATCCTAAATGTGTCGGGTATGAACCAGATGTTATATATTTCGCCGAGCTATTTTTGTTACGGGGAGTATGGTAATTACCGAACATTACAGAAGAAGGAACCTTGTTTTATTTCTTTTCTACCTATTCGTCTACCATTTTTTCCTAGTGGGGAAATCTTGCTTAGATATCCACGGCTCCCGGGGAAGAGGTCGTGGGTTATGTCGGATTCCTACTTACACATTGCAGCTATCAAAATATCTGTAATTATCACCATTAGATTAACGATTCAGTAAAATTATTAATCTAATGGTCTAAAATGCTCAAAAGCAATTATAGAAGTCACATCCCGCCGTTTCATCAGTTCCATCAACATGTTTTCAGAGCGTCAGAGAAGAGCTGGGATGCGCTAGGGCCCGCATCCGCGAGCTAGAAGCACAAAACAGAGCGCTAAGCGCGCTGCTGGTGCGGCAACTGCGTCCGCAGCCGCGCCCGTCGCCGGCAACGCCGCACACGCCCGCCGCGCTGCACACCCCCGCCACCCCGCACACGCCCGCCACTCCGCATGCCAATAGGGACTTGCAAGGTGAGCCACTAGGGCTATACAGCAACATATCAATCGAGATGAAATGTCTCCGTTATAGCTCATGCGTGTATGAAAGTACAGAATGGATGGATGGTAACAATTGGCTTAAAATTTGTGAGAGATTGTAAGATCAATCCTGAATGTATGAATGTATGAATAGAGGTATTAATGAATATGACTAATTAAAACTACTTTATTATCAAATACAAATTAATAAAGGTACTTTACTTTCTTACATAACTTACCGAAATATCAACCTCAACCGGAACCGCTCCGATTTACCAAAAATTTAAACTCTTCTCAACCACCATAAAGGCACAAATTTATTAAATCAACTAGGTAGACTTCTTACAAGCTCTTTAAATTCGAGCACCATATCACAGAAGTGATATTTTCTTTCCAACCCTACCCAACTGCCATACCATATCCATTCCAGTACACCTAGTGGACGTGGGCTCATGCGGGTCGCTGGTGTCGTTCCGCGACTCGCCGCCGCCCGCGCCGCCCGCGCAGCTGCCGCACCCGCTCAGTCAGGACGACAAGCGCAGACATCAGATACTCGCCGACATATGGACTGAGCTGAAGGTATATATATTGCAATTGGATATTTGGGTCACTGTGTTTGTATAGGGATCAAGAAACCCAACGCATGTCTTAAATTTTTCAGTTGCGGTTATGAACGATGATGATGAAGTTTAACGGACATTGAATTTTACTTAACATAAATTTTACTGCCATAAGCTGCTAAGTTATGTATATCAGTCAACAAGATAGTGTTTTAAAAGTTACAAGAAATAAATTGCTACAATAACTTTAGTTAACTTATATACAGGATTACTTTTATTTTAATGTTCCACAAAATAATTTTGAATGCATGATCAGTTTTTTCGGTTAACCAATATTCGCCTCTATCCCCATAGAAATAAGATCTTAGGATCATGATTCGAATCAGGATCAGGAATAGTGTACACGAAATGGTCCACGTTTAATCAAATATCATCTCTACTACTATACAAATAAAGTCTCCAGGGCCTGGAGGTAACAGCTTTAAGTGCAATTTGTTCTTTGTTAAGCAATTATCACCCCTACCTTTTCGGTGAGTGGGGGAGCCGGAGGTCTATATCCTTTTCCTTACTCTTCCCAGTCCTTTCCTTTATTCCTTTCATCAATCCTTTCCTCATCCCTTCCCAATTAAAGTCGGCAATCCATTTGTAGAGGCGAAAGGTCTGCAATTGACCTTACGCCTCTCCAAATGTTCATGGGCGGTGGTAGCGCTTACCATCAGGCGACCTACCAGCTCCATTGCCGACTATGACATAAAAAAAAAACTCCCACACAAATACGATCCCCTTCCAGGGCTTGGAGGTGACGCCGGCGAACCTGGCGCGCGCGCTGTCGGCGGTCGACCCCACGCTGTGGGCGGCGCCCGCGCGCCCCGCCACGCTCAGCCTCAGCGTGCCCAGCGCTGATAAGGGGAAAGGTATATAGGGTCTATATGGTACTTTGATATGAGAAAATAACGTATATGTCCCTGTAACATCGGGAGTGTTTCAAGTATTAATGGCCATTGGTGACCAGATTGCATCAGGTGGCCCATCCGCTCATTTGCTTGGTCTGCGATAAAAAAATATATATATTTCATGTGTCGTAATCTGTAATTTTAACTAATAAATAAGCTGAATATGTTATATGTATCTGAAATCGGAGAACTAATTAGTTAGTTTAGTTAAAAGAAGAGTAGTAGTTAGCTAGTTAGTTAGTTACTTAGTTTGTGTAAAAGTGTAGATTAAGTACACATAAGATCAAAACATGTGCTCTGAGTGGACAATATAAGAAATAATTAATATATGAATGCAAAAATTACTCTTTTCCCAAATGAGTATATTTTATTTAATTGTATTATTAAAAAGTAAACTCATTTTTTTTATTCAACTACGTGTTTTCTGTTAAGACTTGGAGGTCTATTGCTTATTCTCTGTGTCCTAGAGCCTTTAAATTAAAAGTTATAAAAAGCATGTCTAAAGAACCTACATGTTATCCTCATTAATTTTCAGCTTAACTCAACTGAACAATAAAACCAAACCATTTCAGAAGCGACTGCAGAGAAAGAGGAAGAAACGGGCGAGCAATGTGAAGCGGGCGCAGAATCCCCAGAGAGCGGCGCCAAAGACGAGGGCTACTCCACCATGTCCAGCGACGTGCAAGCCGACGCGTCGCGCCAGAGCGACCACGCCGTCGACCGCGTCCTGCCCGACCTGAACGAGGCGTCTGACGAAACGGACAACCAGACCATCGTCTCCATCAACCCGCGGGAGACGCGCCGCCACGCCAGACTCCTCGCGGAAGCGGACTACATCTACTTCCCCATCGGCGTCGCTTTCGCGGGCATCCGCGGCAGCTACCCCCCCTCCAGACCAGTTCTACCTTTCCAACACGTCGTGCGGAGCTTCTCAGACTCTCATCTGTGCTTAAAGTTACTAGCCGGCACCACGTGCCCGACCAGCTGCCTAGATTCCCCCTCGCCCAGTTCGGGAGTTTTAGTGCTAGATCTCAAACCGGCACCTGAAAGACCATTGAGGAGGCCAGCGATCGCCTCTACCACCAGCTCAGAAAGAGTCTCATGGGGAAGTACTGTTGATGAACGAGCGGACGGGTCGCAGTTCGATTCTGATTACGTTCAACACTGGTTAGAGCTGGACGACGCTAGATCTGCTTTACAACAGAGGCACAGAGACCTAGCAGACTTAGAATACGATAGAGCCGAATTAGAAGACTGGAGCTTGTCGTTGTCGTGCGAAGATCTCAGAGACAGGCAGTCGCCTTTCGCCGAAATAACGACGCCCGGTCAAATATCCTTGTCCACTCTGCCTAGTATAAGAGAAGATGACGCGCTAGAATTAGAAGAAGATGTAGGTGACTGTTTGTGGAACGATTGCGGTTTTGCGACAGTAGAAATCGACGAATGTAGGATAGCGGATGAAAACGAAACTTCAGAAAAGAGATGGGAATACTCGGGAACACATTCTCCCGGTGGATCGTGGTCGAGTGCGTCTGATGCCCCTGAAAAGAGATCCAGCACAGCTTTAAGCGAAGACGGCGATTGCGCAAATGTTGGCTTAGATTTCACAAGAGACTTCTACCGACTCGTCAAATATGAAAGCACGAAGAGCTTGGCGTCGAATTCTTCAAGGAGTGTACCGAATCAAGATCAAAACAACCACTTGAGAATTCATGACGTACAATCCATGGCTTTACAAGACCGAGAGCAAGCGCTACAAAACGTGCTCAACTTCATAGCGGAGCAACAGAAATACTGCCGCGACAGAGAGGAGTCCGATTCAATGTCGTCCCGTCCTGTGTCTGAAATACGAGAATTGCCTCCTCCATATGCTGCAGCTGACTTCGACGACGAATCCGTCGACCCACGCAGCGAAGTGTCCGATGACAGGCAAAGGCCCGACTCATTCGGAAGTTTCTCTGAAAACGATTCATGTGATATACCCGAAAGACCGAAAGTCGCTTTCTGCGACGTTGTTTCCGAGCCAAAATCGACGCCAAGGTTCATAGAAAGGGAAGAGCCTTACGCAGAATCTGAAGATTATTACGTCGATATGTCGCGAGCGGATAGCGCAGAAAATGATATGGACCAACATAATTTGCTCAAAATTCAGAGGAAAAACGAAATTAACAAAATCATCGACGTTAGCAATTTAACAGATCTCGATCAAGCGTCTTCATTGCGGGACGATAAAACGGAAACAGAAGCCAGTCGTCCGGACAACTGTCCATTAAGAGAGACCAATGTAAATATAATAAACCGGCCAGTACCAAACGAAAGAGAGATAGACACGTGTCTCGCGAAGTCAACGAGTTTTCCCAACACGAGCGAGACGGAAATATCTCTAATGGACGAAATATTAAGCGCTTGTCGGCGAAGCACAGTCGCCTTGGTAACCGTCCCAGAAGAGGAAGAGAACTCATCGCCCGAGACGAGTTCCCCTCAAATGACTGAATCGAATACGACCAGCACTTCTACAGCTGAAACTGTGATAATAAGCAATAAGAATGAAGGGAAGGAAGTGCGGCGGAGGGAGAAGAGTCGAATCCCTACACTGATGGGTGGGAAAAGGCCGCCATCTTCCCCGAATAGGGTGAAATCCAAAATACCCGTAGCAGATAAGAATAAGCCAACGAATCAACCTTGCCCCGAGTCGATTATAGTTAAGCAGGAACATACGCTGAGTTTCCACGAAGCGGCTACGTCTAAAGAAGTTATTGAAGAGCTTAATAGGTAAGAGTTTGCTGTGGAAATTATTATTGTGTTTTTAATTTATTTGCTATATGATTTAATTGGTGTTTCAGGATGATTCGTCAGAGTGAAGGCGCTGCAGCTGAAGTTAAGAATGAAGAAGGAACGGAGAAGGCGTATGCTCAAAAGGATAGTGCGTTGTGGGCGCCCACTGGTTGGGTGCACGTTGAAAAAGATATCGATTTCAGCGATCCTAAGGTATGTTCTATTAATATCATTTTCATCTGGATACACTTTAAATGAAACTTTAATTTGCTTTTATTAAGTTTACTTAAATTAAGGGTTATTGTCTCAAAATGCATTTTATCTTTCTTTAATATTATAACAATAATATCCGGGTTCACAAACTATTGATTCTACTAACAACAACCTTACTTTTTTTACTCTATTTCCATAGTGCCCTGCGATTTTCCACATGACTTATTATAACCTCAATAAATGAAAATTCAACACGAAAATAATTTTTCAAAACGAAACCGAGTAGTGCCCTAAGAATCACGCGTTCAAACAAACTCAGCTCTTCAGCTGTACACTATAAGGTACAGATTTCACAAACACACAAGTATAATCAATCACCCACCGCACTGGGCAGGCGCGCGCGAACCTGCTGGACGTGATGCTCGCGTCCAGCGACTCGTCCCCCTCCTCGTGCGGCTCGTCGCCCGCCGACGCGCCGCCCTACTCGCGCCTGCACCGCCTGCACCGCTCGCGCAGGCAGAAAACCGGTGAGCCCTAGCTTACACTTACACCTGTACTTGCACGTGTATACCTACACCTACCCACCTACCCTTTACTATACACCTACACCTAGCCACCTACCCTTTATTATACACCTACACCTAGCCACCAATTCTGCATATTAACTAACATTTACAACTGCTCTTATACGTACAGTAACATGTGCCTCTACACTACACCCCTACACCTAGACTACTAAACTGCACTATACACCTACACCTACCCACCTATTCTGCATATTAACTAACATTTACAACTGCTCTTATACGCACATTAACATGTCCCCCAGTACCTACACTTGCCACTTCATCTACCCTTACACCTTCCTAAATTAACTGCAACAATTTAACTTGCATTTACAACTAAACTTTCCGTTTCAACAATCTACTCTTACAGATGTACCTAACTCACTCCTGCAACCACCATTACACATACTTTATACACAATCTTTACGGTTACATCTACACCTACACTTTTACTTACGAATATATTTACTTCGACACCAACCATTGCATCTATCTTTACACCTCCTACACTACATTTAAACAAATAACTATGTGCCTTAGTTCAAAATTTAGTTTTGCTAGTCTCCTGAATATCACGCAATATCACTTTTAAACATACTCCTATCCCTACCTCGTTAACTGCTTTTTCCTACTTGGTTAACTGCATGAGATAAAAAATCTCGTATCTAACTTTAGTATTCTTGCACAATAAATGCTTCGCAACGTATTAAAATATTAGTTAAAGCCCAGCATTGTACTGTCATGAAGATACGAGAATTTTTGGGTACTTCGCTATTATAGTGTTTACGAATCGTTAACCATTCATGTTCATACTGTATATAAAGCTTTTTTTAATATATATTATATTCGAGGGATCTTGAATATATATCTCTCACCCTCTAAGACAAATAAATATCATAATTTAAAAACAAAATCTTTTATAGCTTGGTATTGATTATAAATGGTTATCGATTTTTGTAATTGATGTATTCGTGTTAATATTTCTATATCGTATAACAAGAAAAATTGACTAACGCTGCGACAATGTTTTATTTAAAAAAAAAATCTTTAATTCTCAAATAATAAAATTTAATAATAAATGTAGAAAATGTTTATGATTTAGTACACATATAGGTACTTAAATTTAAATTGCAATTTACTGATTCTTTGTATTCATTTAAATTACTATAATTAATCTTGTATTATTCTTAAACATTGAGGGTTTATTTGTATTCTTTAATTATTGTATGTAAATTTAAATAACGTTTGTGTTTTTGTACTTATTATAAATCACGTTGTGTCAATAATTATATGGGTATATCATAAAAATTGTAGAGGTAGCGAAGAAAAATAAAGAAAATGGTTTACACACTGCGAATTAGGTATTTGCTTTTCATCCTAGTTACAGCTGATTTGTTATTTTATTTTGCAAATGGCCGTAATTTATTTTTCTTCTTATACTTTACAAATTAAGCTTTAAATGTGTGTAAATGTTTATGTGAATAATAAATGTTTTAGTCGCTATACGCTTTAGTGATGTGATGATTTCTCTTCTAAACTTAGTACTTTTTGCTCACTTCTTATAAATTGACTTTTATACAAGTATTCTGCTAATTTATGCAATGGTTCAATGGCAAAAGTTAGACATGACAGCAAAAGGTATTAAGTATCTGTGTCTCGGGTACTCATGTCATCTGTCAGTTGTCACAAGCCACGTCACTCGTTTCCGCTCATACGCACATCTCAATTCTCACTCATTTTAGTTTTTCGACGCATCGCTCCAGGGTAGGGCTTGGCCAGTTTTTTAGACTTTTAAATTTTGAACGAATCTCAAAATAATTAAACATTTATAATTTAAGCTCTTCTTTCTCAATAAAGTGTATATTGAGAATTAAACTGGTCAAGTGGGAGGGAAGTCTGATTTAGGCTCATAATGTCTTTACGCATTTGCAAATTAAGATGTCTTTGGTTTGTGATGTCTTGGGGACATTAGAGCCTAGAGGTCCACATAGAGGCATTTAATCATAGCAATACAACCCAACTATTAAGAATTCAGTTCAAGATTTAGATCGATTAAATGCCTCTGCCGCATTCAATAATATGCGAATTCTCAGATAGAAAAATTCTTTAAAGTACCTACTTTTTGGAGACCTACACAGGTCTGAAAGAAGGGTTATATCTAATAATATCTGCTTATAAAGAATTAGAGAGTTCGCATAGCAAGCGGTAGTGGGGTCGGTGGGGAGCGTTGCGTCCGCGCGAGTGCGGGCGACGGAGCTTGTGCTCACGAGTCACGCGCTTGTCTCGTCCAGAGGGCGGTCGGTTGTAGCGCTAACTGGTCACTGGTGGTCGCAGCGGCGGCGCTGCGCCGCGGCGGCGGGCGGCCCGCGCGCGCGCGCCCCACCATCATCGGCCGCGACGACTTCTTCGTGCGCTTCGCGGAGCCCGAGCGGGCGGCCGTCGCGTCCTTCGACTTCCTCGACGAACTCTCCGGCAACTCGTCGCCGGACACCAAAGACTGTCATGATTAGATTGTTGTGTGATTGCGAATAAACTGTTACGTTTTGCGCGCCTTTTATTTTGGTTGTTGGGTGTGCGTAATAGCTCACTGTGGCTGTCGGCGTTTCGACAGATTGCGATATGACGTTGTGTGACGTTGATGCTATTTGATATGGTTTGTGAGTTAGTAAGGTGTCGAAATTGAGTTGGTTTATGTATCTGTGAATCTTGGATTGTTTTCTGTAGAACTGATATTGTATTCAATTATGCTTGTAGGGAGTTTTACAGCAACGTACCGAATATATTTTTATATGTTGTGATATTCCCGCTCTCGGTCGCGTCTCGCTTTCGACGCCAATTAGTGTAGGCGGCTGCGACTAGGCTGCAGCTTTTCTGCCAATAGTTTAGGTGTAGTCGTTTTAATAATCTAACGAAGCACCTAGTCTTAAGCTCGAGGAGGAGGACGAGTTGGACAAGGAATGCGTTATTTTATGTTAACTTCGGGTCCAGTTATTGCATTTGTGACAAGATATAATGAGACTGGAAACGGCTGCTTGAGATCCGTATAGGACCCGAAATTATTAATTACTTCTGCGTTGTTCGCTTACGCTTCGTACCGGTAACACCGAGCTAGGTAAGAAGATAAGTAATGACTAAGTAGGTAAATGAAAGCTGCGGCCTCGAAGTAATGTGATATTTTTGTATATACTGTAAGTCCCACTTATTTTCGTATACATTTAAATGGATTCCTTTGAACTCGAACGAAGCGTACTGTTGGGTTTAGAATGTGTATTTAGTGTGCCCAAACGTGTGCTGTTGTATTAAGATGTATTCTTAGCACACATAAGGGAACGCCCTTGTGGGTTTACTATATTGTAATTTTAGGTACTTATGTAAATATTGACGATTATTTGCGTATCGAGCTAGTAATTACACTTAAAAGTTATAAAGAATAGTCATATTCTATAATGGTCGAATAATCTTATAAAATCCATTAAATCAAAGGGTACTAAATATTATAAGTGTATATATGTTATGACGTCACTGAATGCTATTTATTATTTTGTATCATTTGCGTTGTCTTTGTGTATACTTAGGAACATATCATACAATTGTATTATTTTCAAGTATCAATGTAATAATTATTAGCAATGACATGAGGGAAACTAAAACAAAAATTTCAAATGTTGTTATTAAATTCTCCATAATGCACATTATTCGTGAATCATGAAAATAAATGCAATGTTTTGGCATGGAGCTGTCATTTTGAAATTTGACAGTCTGTGTGAAGAAGGTGACGTTTCTGTTGGCGCCAAATCTAATATTAAATGCAAAGTACTCGTGTCAAAGCTTACTTGCGAAATAATTTACAGAATGTACCTATGAGATTGGATGTGGTTATGAACCTTGTGAATTTGTAGTGACTTGCTACTTTATTACGCATAGTTATCGTAATGGCGAAAACCAAAGCTATTATTTACACAAAATACAGATAATTGCCACCACTTGTTATGCTGAAACACAAATTAAATTGCCCGTTTTATTATCAGTTACCCCAGCTTTGTTTTAATGGCAAACGTTGAAGACAATAAGGAAGATTTTTACCTATTATATAAATGAATAGAAACGAAATGTCGACTCGACCGATATCTCAAATATTATCTATTCTATTAGTACTTATATTAAAATTGGTATATACTTAAGTTCGGGTACACTATACAGTATGTCAATAGTTTTCGCTGTTTTAGATCATTAAAATCATCAGAAATATTTTACGAAGCAATAAACACCAATTATTATTAATATATTTTTGACAATTTATTGAATGACGTAAGATGTAGGTATTCAATTATGTATCCGAGCATTGTACAAGGTTTAAATAATAATGTATTTCATTTATATATTGAATAGATCTTCAAATTAGGATCCTGAAGTTTTACAACTGATTTTAGCGATAGAAATACACTGTTCCTATATTAATAATTCACTCCTGTCAATGTAGGTGTAATTTTGTGTGGATTGACCTCTTGACTTGTATTGGCAATTTATTTCTGTCATTAATACATTGTAATAATTATGTAATTGTAGGATCCAGAAGTACTGTGATTGGTAACTACCAAGTTTGAAGCACAATCGGATAAATAGAAAATATAAAACGTATTCCTCAATATTGGGTGCATTTTTCGTACACTTCTAACCTAAGATAGAAATACTTGAAATAGGTAGGTACTTTGAACAGTACAAAATGTGTAGAATAACGGTATAATTTAATTATATACTATTGCAGATGGGTTAAATAAACGATTCCGTTCCCAAATAATTTATTGTTTTATTTCTCGTACCCTGACTACCTTTTTGAAATTAGATACTAATTATTGCATAGATTACAGAATACTGAATCTTTCATTCACACCATCATTCAAGAAATACGGACGAATCACGTCTGTTTCATTGATCGAGTTTCTTTATAAATATCTAATTTTATTATAGTATCTCACCAAGGATCGAACTCACGAACTACTGAAAGGCTTGGAAATAACAAATGACCATATTTATTTAATAAAGCGAATTTAATACTGAATTGAAATATAGAAAGACTAGATTAAAAAGTGCGTTACATATTGACTAAATTAATTATAGGTGACTACAACGTTCAATTTTAAAGTATAGGAATATTCAAAGTATAACTAAATTATTACTTTATAATTATACCAATGTGTCGTCCTTCATAAAACATCAGATTTTACAATTATATTTGTAGGATAAAGCCCAAAATTAAAAACAAAACTATAGCTTCATTTAACAAAAACAGGAGAACCTATTCATAGTTTGATCGCATTCTTGCTCTATGGTCTTCTGATATATTCTATAGTCATTTTTGCGTCGTGTGATCTGCAATGGAGAGCATAATTTTATTTATTGTCTCGCACTTCATACAGAGTTAGACAGAGAAAGCGCACACATTGGTAGCGTTCAATAATTGCCAGCATGATTAGAATGACATAAAAGCATATTTCTTACGTTTTAATACCTTCGTTTTACGTTCGTAATATTTTTCCTAAATGTTGTCTATTCTTTCAAATCACTCTGCTTTTTAATAAATTTAAATAATATTTATTTTATATTAATACAGAAGACGGGTTAATTTTGCATACATGTATCTAATATGAAAAGATAGGTAAAAAAACAGCACACAAGAGTAAAACGTTTATTTTCATACAATTATAAATAATTAAAAATAACTGTCATGATCAACAATAGACCTCAAAAAATCACAGACATTACACATTATTACATAATTACTCTTACACCTCACGCTTACCGTAAAATAAAATAAAAATTCGTATAAAACTCCACCATAAACTGTACACGTGAAAAAAAAATTACAAAATTTGTTTCAACGTTTATTTTTATTCTGCACTCAGTATTTACTGTTAATAAATTTTCATTAAAAAGGTTTATATTTTATGAAAAAAATCGGACGTTACAAAATGTTTTCTTCGTTCGTTGGAATATCAATTGTACATAACGTTGTTAATAAATTCTACTCCCAATTTAGAATAGGTGATAAAAGTGCTAACGAACATCAATTAAATAAATCTAATCAATCGACTGGCAGTACTGATAAGACCGTACTATCTTAATTTGTTTCGGTATGGCTTAAATTACATATTTTATAGTGTAAAGAATTATTATTTCATATGTTATTATTTTTATTATACATATAATTTTTTATCATTTAAAAAGAATAATAAAAAGTTGATATAACGAAATCATAATTAATTGATAGCATGTGACACAAACTAAATTGCATCATTTATTGCTTTGAGATTTGAGCCAAAATTTGCGCCAAAGTTTCGTGATTAACTCATTAAGAGACGCGAATACTTGGCCATTGTTCAAAAGAAACAATTCTATAACATTGACATGCAAAAATTTAACTTATAACGTACATTTAATATATTTTCAACTTTTGAAGCTATGAAAATGTAGGTAAAGAAAGCGACAAAAAGCCCTAAAGCTATTGCACTTTATTCAGCATCAGTAGACTAGAAGTGTAGGATTATAATATGGAAATATATATTATAATAATTTGTGACTAAAATAAAAAGCGCCAGCGCAATTTATCAAACCAACTGCAAAACTGCGAGACATTTATCGAGACATTATAATAAAATATTAACATAATATTTAAAAACATTTCAAATATTGAAAATCAGGTGATTAAACATAGTTAAAACAGATGTTATGCCGTACAATGGTAAATTTACATCTGCTGTTGATTGACGTGACCACATTGTCGGTTTTACGCTTATCTGAGTTGAAATGTGTGAGTCTACACGACTCCTTTGTCCACTAGAAGTTAATCAGAACAAAGTCTGACAAATAAACATCGACACTATTTCATTATCGTAAAATATAAAATTGACATTTATGTAGTTCCGTATAAGAAAAGCGTGTTGTTGATTTCAGCACACCTTATCAATATTCACACACGACAAATCAATTGACTCCACGTGCCGCGTTTTCACTTGTGATAAACGTATAAAAATGTTTAGGAGATAAATTGTACCAGCCATCAAAAACCAAGTGAAAATACGGCATTACATACACGTGTATACATACATACAACTACTAAATATCTATAAATTACACATTGCGGAATTTTTTTAGGTAAGTAACACGGGAAAAATATTTATTTCAACAAAATAAAAATCTGTAATAAAAAAAAGACGCAAATTATTCGACGCAAACACAATTACTTTATAAAAAGAGGCGTCATATGTTGAAAATTAAAATAAAAATACTTTTACTCCCGACTGTTATTATACGAAGACATACAGCGAATAAGGCAAGCCATACACGCTACGGTCTACCGTAGAGGTCATCTGTGCAGCTATGCCTGTGCAGGTTAACCAAACATTGGTAGCGTGTATGGGGACATTGCGGTGTACCGGAGCGGTCTTCAGTTCTTTTTGCGATGGCATCGAATGAGGACGATGACGCATAATGAGGTACACCGTACGGCGTCACTCGAAAGAATTGATTTTCGATCTTGCGCCGGTCGCCTGCGCAGGCTCAAAAAACTGCACAGGTCTATTCCCACACACATTCCGGTCTACCTGCGCAGGCATACTTGCTCAGGTGGACCTTTCCGGCAGACCGTAGCGTGTATGGCTTGCCTTAAAGACATAAAGCGTACAATATTTTTAAACGACCTTGATATCACGTAACATATATAATACAATAATAATGATAATGAGTAGCACTGGGACGAATGTGATGAGTTATATCTAAGAGGAGCTAAGTACTAGGCATTTAATTCAATATTTTTAAAATACAAGTAAAGAAAATAAATATTAATTACAAATATGTTGTTATCAACAAATTTTAATTTGCCATTGGTACCGTGTTGTACCAAATTGGGGGCAAGATATTACGAGATAGATTTTATTAGATAGGTAGGAAACTGTACAAATTATTGTAAAATTAATAAATATTTTAAATTAAGATTTAAAGACGCGCCTTATTTTCTTCAGAGTTGCATCTTCTAAAAATATATGTAACAAAAATTTTAAACCAACTTTTCTAGTTGCTGTTAAAAAATAAATTCATAAAAGTACTATTTAAATTAACAAAATAAAATTGAACAAAATAATTTTCATGATATAAATAAAAACAGCAAATTAAGGATCTCCCTTGACTTATCTTGCTAAAATCTATTTGTGACACAACTGTAGGTCAGTTAGGAATCGAAACACCACAGTCGTAGGAGCTATAGAAAGTTGTACTTTCTCAAGAAACCCGCAGCCGAACTGCAGATAGATGCTAAGCATACCAACTACCCTCAATACATTACGAAAATGTACTAACAATTTCGACTAACACATCGGCTAGTTATTGAACACTGATTGCACGAAAATTCGATAGTTCTAACTCCAGATCCTAGGTTTAGTGCCGGCTGAAGAACATTTATCATTCCTGACGTCAATCTTCTTTCCATCTCCCGCGAAAATGTTAGCCTTCGTGTCTTCTCTGTGGCCGCTGTAGGCATAAGTTTATTCATAGATGAGATAAATGGCACTGAATCCAAAAGACATGCATTTCCAAACACATAACCGAAATGATACCCGAGGCGCGAGAATTGTGCAATTAATTAGCCTATGCATTTTGATAATAAATAAATATTATGTGAATTATAAACATAAAAATCCCAATGTTAGGACAGCGCAGTATTTTCCATTTTAAATTACTTGTTACCCAGCAAAATGGGAAATCCCTTATAAAACGTATTCAAGCAGACTACAAATTCCTTATATATTTACATTAACCTTTAAATTTTTTGATAAATACCTATTAATATATCTAGATCATTCCATTATTAGACAAGTCAATTATACTAATTGTTATCATTTGATAAGACGATGTTTAGCCACTTTGCAGTTAGTCGACCGCCGGGGATTTTGTAATGCTTCTCATAATCGCACTCTGAGAATTACATTGATCATCAATTATATACCCATTGTATTAATAACTCATTACGATGTAGTTATCTTATTTGCAATTTGGTTAATATATTGTGTAGGATCAGGTTATTTAATTCATATTAGTACCTCGTAACACTATACTTATCAATATTATCGGATCATTATAACGCTGCCGATAACAAAATTCCATTCATTTGGAGGATATTTTGAGGAAGATTGCGTTGCTTCATTTAAATACACACTTTTAATTTGTCTTGAAAAATTTTAGGAGCCGCAGCCGAAATTTTATGCTTGTATGTAAATTTTACGTTCTAAAGCCAAAATATTTTATTTATACAAATATCATATATCCATATAGAAATGTCGTATTTACACAACATTAAACGAAGTTGCATACACACCACTCGTCATGTAGACACATGACAAACCGGTCAAGCGTGCGTCACGGATCCTCCGCGACACCTACGTGTCTCTCGAAACGTATGCAGACTCGAAAGGATGACTAAACAATTACCAGGTGATATTTCGTACAAAGGACTTATCGAATTATAAGTTGACATAATAGAAACGCTTATGCGACAGAAGAATGCGAGAATATGCGACATACATTACGGACGAGAACATTATGGGACTGCTAGATAATATTTAGGTATTCATACTAAAGATCTACTAGTGATCGAAAGTATATCTGCTGATTTGGATACATTGAGGCTGCATGGGATTAAGGGAGTAAGAAGCCATGGAAATTTGTATGGGCAACGACAGTCGTAAAATGATAGATAGCGAGCCGCCCCGGCTTCGCCCGTGGTGCAAGCCTATTCCAAACTCCAAGGAAGATCCAACGGTGAAAGAATTTTTAGTAGTTCCTGATACTAGCGTGTTAAAAAATACAAACCAACACTTCTGTTTTATATCATGGATAAAACACAAAAAAGGGTTCATTATATATTACCAGAACATTGTTATTAACAAAATAATTCTATATTATCCATTCAGTTGAAACCAAAAAGTCATATATACTACCAACGCATAAGTGGCGTGGGCCGTAGATAAGATCAATTTCTTTTTATGGAAAATCAAGCAATGTTATTGTTTTTTTTTCCCTCTAATATTTTTAACAAGGTTAGCTATAACGGCCCGTGATTGGATTGGTAAAGAATATTAAAATTGCATAATAAACGTAGGTCATAATTAAATCAACTACTTGAACTCGAATAAGTCACGGATTTACCTTAATCTGTGTGTGTTTCGAATTGTGTGATAATAGTTTCATTTAATTTAAAATAAATAAAGTTAATTATAAGAAAATACAAAAACTTGGAATCATTTAGAATTATTTTGCAGCAATTTTACGTAATTCGTATGCAGAGAAACGCGCTATATAACGGTTGAGATAATTGTTTTGGCTTCTAATGCAATTAATGAACTTCTAATAAGAATTGCCTTTTTAATACATCCCACATGCAAACCTAGAATAGAGATTAAGCAGATTTAATTGTAATATATTTTCTATAAAAACAAAGTGAATGAAAAGAACGTACTGATGAGTTTGATTTGACAATATAACTGTCCTAGGTACATTCATGATCAATATGAAACCAAATTAACTCGAAACCTCCAAAAATCTATATTATAGCAGGCAACAGAACTGGTTTGCCTGATGGTAAGCGAACACAACCACCCACTAACATTTGCAGGGGTAGGGCCGCAGTAAACGCGTCGCCTGTTTTTAAGCAATAAAGGACTGGGAAGGGTGAGGAAAAGGATACGGGCCTCGAACATTCATTTGACTTATAAAGTCTTTTTATCGCTCTTCCCAAATATGCAGGTATAATAAACAATAGTCGTATTTACAGAGGTTCTCACTATAACATAGCGCTCGCAAACAGAACAAATATGGAAGAGAATTAACGGTACATAAGCCAACTACCATATCCTTATTATACAAGTCCCAATTAAAAGAACAATTAAGAATTCATTACGAACGATCGAAGAATAAACTTTTCCGAACGATTTCGTGAAGATGTAATACGTCGACAGATTTAACAAAAAGAATACGTTAAAGAAGCATTTTCAGACGTTCAAATAGCATATGTACGCCTATAGCATAGGACCTGTGCGATTAAATATTCAAGATTCTCAATTAAAGATGCGGGTTTCGCATGAATGTATAGAATTCTTTTCAAAACTGGAGCAAAGTAATTCCATTAATAATGAATAATCAAATTAACATAAATCAGGCACATCGAAACTGATTTTGTGTATGCGAATGCAATGCGAATCCTATCCTACTCCTACTAATCCTACTAATATTATAAATGCGAAAGTTTGTAAGGATATGTGTGTGTGTTTGTTGCTCTTTCACGCAAAAACTACGGAACCGATTGCAATGAAATTTGGTACGTAGACAGCTGGAAAACTGGAATAACATATAGGCAACTTTTTATCCCGGTATTCCTACGGGATACGGACTGACGCGGGTGAAACCGCGGGGCGCAGCTAGTAATTAATAAGTTCCTATTAATGTAACACTATTTTTTAGTATGTGTATTGTTTAGTCTTCATTTTAATTAGTTTTATAGAGGACATATGAGATACTATGCAATATTTCATAACTTAACCGTCATCAATACGAGACTCACTTTCTAGTTTCTCCAGACGCGTTGCATAAACCCGACTTTAAACTCGTACAAATATCGCGAAACGCGTCATAGCATACGACCATCTGCTTTTACGTATATCGAATGATATGAATACAAAGATATCGACTAATATAGATTTTAATGTTGAATTTTCAAATAATTTTTATTAAACGTTTCCTTATCAAAGTGGTTTACTTGCATCTCTATGATTTAAACTAATTTTCTGTACTACTATATTGTTTAAACGAATAATTAATTTACGAAACATGAATGGTTTCGACTTAAGGAACTCTCGGGGCATGATTAAAATACAGATGACTTCATCGAAAATAATAGCATGAAAATAATTCAAACCCCATTAAAACAGAAAATTGCTACATAGCATGCAAAATAATTAAAGCGTAAATAATTATAATTATATAGTGTGGAGTGATTAAAAACTTTTTCATTACTACTGAATAAAACAATAAATAATTAATGGTTTTTTTTTTTCGGAATACAGCTGTTTTTTTATTAATTATTTTGATATATATTTATAATATATGTGTATTAATATAACAACATATTACATAGGTATTGTAATATTTGTTTTTGCTATAATCAACCACAATCGGTGCAAACGTCAAAATGGGAAATCGAAGCAGTTTCGTATTGATTAATATTTAGTTAATTAAATATTTTAATATGTTAATTATTTCATTGCGCAATTATAAAATATAAACTAAGTGTTCAACACCCAATTACATGCAAAAATAAGCTGCCAAAGCCAAATTAGTGTAGTGATGTGACACCATTATAGATTAATGAACAATATGGTGATGATAACAGAGGAAATAGAATCACGATGGTTATGGTTTAGGGCACAAACACAATACACAGCTTTTGTATACATGATTATAACAACAGAAATCGATTTTATCAAACATTCACATGACTGATGTTACCACTTGTATAATTTCCCATGTCATTAAATAATAAAAATGAAAAAAACTAAACTAAGATTGATGTTTTTGAATTAGCCTATTGCTTCAATATTTAACATTTTTACATTACAAAACTATCTTGGATGTGATAAATATAGTAATAAAAATCTGTTGTCATAATCATACAGAGAAATCAAGCCAATCTCACCTCAACATGATCCTGAAATTCTCCAGCTCTCTGATACTATTTGACAGTCTCGCAAATGCATTAAACAGCGCCACAATTTCGGTTCTCTGCAGACGCTTCTGTGACTTATGTCTCAGGGTCAAAGTCCCACGCTCCGGCTCATTTTCACCGTCCCAACGCCCTGAAAAAAGGATCTTCAACGCCGTTCCCAACCCCTGCGTTTGCAGTTTCCCCCATAGCTTGCACTTATCGCAACCAACACAATCCATTATTCTGGAAATATTTAAGAAGTGCTGTCTAAAGTCTGCCTTAAGTCTGGCAGCTTGACTCCCATTGAACATCAGTGACTCATTGAAATGGTCAGGGAAGGAATATATAACTCCCAGCATATTTCTGATAGCACCTCTTGTTTCTTCATCTTCCACTGGATTGCCGGTGAAATAGTCTTCACGCTCCAAATATGGACCTGCTTTGGCTAGTGCTCTCATTTCCAATAGATATACAAAGTATAAGTTCTTTAGCCAGTTAGGCCCTTCGCCATGGGTCTGAGATGGATCAAATCGGCGCTGAAATTCCTCTAGATTCGGACCCCATTCACCATCAGGTGGTGCAGCAAATCCAAGTTTCTTTTCTGACAGCAAATACTTTGAACACAAGTGGATATTAATGCTAGCGTGCAGCCCAGACACAGCTCTATAAAACACTCTCTCTTCCAAACACATGTTACCCAAATCTGAACTTAAGACATATGGGAAAGATTCATATGGATTAGATTTTGGACGGAAACAGTTTTCTTGATAAATGCTTCTCCATATACGATGAGCAGATGGTCCTTTGTAGCCCGTGTACCTCTCAGGGTTTAGTGATAGATCCACATACTCTGCTTCCGCATCTTTATCATCACACTGACAGAAATTGTCAAGGGAATCATCATAGGCTTTCCACTTAGCAATTTCAAATTGACTTGCAGCACTTATAGTTAAATTTAAATATCCCAGGTCTGGGTCATGGTCTGAGTCCCCGTTGCACGGCGACTGAGCCCCTTGAGTGTACTTCAACACAGGTGATTCTTCCAAATATTCATTCTCATATCCATCAAATCCTGGCACACTTTCTTTTGAACAAGTCTTGATGTGACAGTACTTCATAGCACATCTGCTGTCGTCAGCCCAAAATGGACAATCTTTTTTCAAATTAACTTTGTAAAATCGAAAGTAGTCTTTGCTTACCAGGCTCTGGATGCGAGGGAATATTTTCACGTTATTGAAATAATCAATCGTGTCGACGTTACATGAACAATCTCCGAGAGCTCCATGAAGCGAGTCAAAACATGCATTGCTATCACAAGGAATCGTTTCAAATAGTTCCGTGTCGAAACCCACCGCTTGAACTATCGCTACAGCAAAAATAATAAACACAACGCACAAATTTTTTCGATCCATTTTCAAAAATAGTCTTGTCACGAACTACACTATTATTTTATTGGCATAAATAATCCCGCGTATTTAAAATATAATTTTAAATTTCAATGTATTACTTTGTTGAAAATACATTGTTTTCTCAAGTAGATTGTGGCCGATGCGAGGTATGTCCCTTAATCGTTGTTCTTCGATAAAACCAGTCTACAATACTATAACCAGAAGAGTGAATACTACAAGTTCCACCAGAATACTGATAGTGAATAATGTTTGGTGAAAACATGAAAGTAAATTTTTAATGAACACACATCCTCACAAATCACAATACAATAAATTTGACATCTAAATTTGACAACAAAATTTAGAAAGTAAATCAATGACATATGACATTTAAAGAAATACACGTCATTCTTACCATCCGTCAATGTCACATACTTTTTTACTTCAACGATGTATTGATACGAGCAATTTAATATATTCAATCGTAGTATCTAATCCAAGGAAACCATAAAAATAATGTTGCCAATCTTATACCTTTAAACGAGCAATTCTTGTATATATATATATATATATATATATAATTGGAATCTCGGAATCGGCTCCGACGATTTTCATGAAATTTAGTATATAGGGGGTTTCGGGGGCGATAAATCGATCTAGCTAGGAATCTTTTTTAGAAAATGTCATATTCGTGTTTTTTTTTTTCCTGACATCTATTGGTGAATAATAACACTATTTTGCTTCGTAGATAGCTGGACAACTGAAATAACACATAGGCACTTTTTATACCGATATTCCTACGGGATACGGATTTACGCGGTTTCAACCGCGGGTCACAGCTAGTATTATTTAATTGAAGAATTGCCCCAAAATTGAGGAAAATAGATGTGAACTGGGTTATAGAACATACCGCTACATTGTTTCAAGAATCTCCAATAAGGTCCTTTTTGAAAATTAATCTTAAGAGTATCTAAAAGATAAAGAGCAACCATGATAGTAGATTTATTATGCATAAAAGTTTTTATACAGTTATTTAGCACCCATAAGCCACAGTTCACTTGGTGGGTGTGAAGTCTGAATTGCTTACAAACATTATTTAAGTATTTCATTCGTTCCAACTAAGCCCATATTTTTTCTAGTCACAGTTGTCAATCTTCTTCTTTGTCTTCCTTAGGGTTACGCTTGTAGACGTCCGTTTTTTGCACCCGACATCGGACCGTGATTTGTGCGGGACCCTCGGTAGTGTGTGGATTGTAATGAATGTGTTTACCATCAATCCAGCGCAACATTTAGGTACGTCGGATTTACCACCGCTTTCCCTCTGCACGACGGACAACTGTCCGGCGTAAGAAAATGCGGTCATAATGGAGTGTATTGATGTGTCTGATATAAGTCGTTTTCTGTAAATTGAATGCTATGTATCTATGTACTTTCTTATTAAAACTATTATGCAGATATTAAAATACTAGCTGCGCCCCGCGGTTTCACCCACGTAAGTCCGAATCCCGCAGGAATATCGAAATAAAAAGTTTCCTTTATGTTATTCCAGTTGTCCAGCTGTCTACATACCAAATTTCATTGCAATCGGTTCAGTAGTTAATGTGTGAAAGAGTAAGAAACGCACACACATCCTTACAAACTTTCGCATTTTTAATATTAGTAGGAAGGATTATAGTAGAATAGCTCAATCACATAAGGTGACAACATCGCCCAATATACAAAAACACCTAATATTTAACATAAGAGTTTGTTGGTTTCTATGGCACGATAACCTAATAAAATCTGATTGCTGCACACAGGAAAATAAATAAAAAATTGAATTGATAACTTTTTTTCTGAAGGATCCACCCAATCAGGCCCTTTTTGAACATTGTTAATATTTTATAAATATACGACGTAATATTAATAAACTAAAATTTTTGCATAAAAACGACACCACAATCTAACATCCATCTGGTAAAAATATAAGAATACAAGGAAAGCCATTACTAGCGGTCCGTTAGGGTTATACGAAAAATAACGGACATCTACAAGCGCTCTGTAGATGCATTCAGCCAGTGTCACGTTTTCAGACTTTCATTGTGGTTTTGATAAGACTCGTGACCCTTTTGACGTGTCACGGGCAACAGTTAGAATTTACCGAATTACTAGTAGTTGTAACAATATCAGTGGTATTACTATTATATATATTATTATTTATAAATGACGAATAGGTGAAATAAAAATACACGATTGTCTTTGAAAATTTATTAATTAATAATATAATATTAATCCACAAAAGCAGTATTCGCAAATGCACAAGAGATTCAAAATAAAATAGATATTCATTTGCTCCCGATGTATCAGTTACTATTTACAATCTGTGAATCTAACAAATCTTGTAGAAATGCATACAAATATTTAAACTCTATAACTTGTAAAATGGACGTATAGACAGTTACAAATTTAAAGAAAAATGTTCAATATAATTTCAATGTCGTAATATTAAAAACAGCTTAACTAACCTAACAATACTTACGTAACTAAAGTCAGACGCACTTAGCGCAAGTCAACTAAATAGAAACGAAAAAAATTAATTAATAGCTTGCTTGCTACTAATATAATAGAAAACAAATATAGTTTAGTTGAAATATAAAAATATATGATACATTTTTATTCACTTTAATTTTTCAGGGTTTAATAACATTAAAAATTTTAATTTTCCATAAAATAGAATATGTGATGCATAAGCTTTTTACAAAGGCGCAAATGCTAGACAAACATAGATTATATAATTTGAGAATTAACTGAGAAATAATACTTAAATTAAAAACATACAAATTATTTAATTGTTAATATTCGAACGTGTTTGGTTACAAAAAAACTCTTTCGCCTGTAACAGCAGTTGCATGCGTAGAATTTAATGGTAACAGATTTAACAAAGGTGGGGTTTGGTTTCGTGTGATCTTATAAAAATTGTACATAAAGTATGGGTATGTCGCTTGAAATATTCTATCGTCGATTATGGAGCCACCTTTTACGCGTACCTGGAAGTATTCAATTATTAATAAATACGAAAAAATCATTCATATAGTACAGGATATATGCCATTGTCACTGGTACCGTCGTGGGAATTAATCACAAATAATTAGACAAAACAATACAGCTAGATGTTAGTGTATATAACATAGCTGTATCATTTTCAATACCAAAGCACAATTGCAAATAAATAAACAAAAACCAACAAAAATCATGCAAATATTGCCCTTCAAACATGTGTACTAACTTTTGTGCAAATATTCATCTTTCACCATTTTGTTGACTGAAGTGTCACATATTATATTCCCAATAACCTTGCAATAAAATTACCCAAAAATACTAGAACTTTCTTTCCAAAAATTTATTACGTCATGCTGACCAACGAGACACCAAAAAATAGCTCATTGTTGCTTTCCCTTTTTCCTTTTATTAAAAATTATTTATACTTTTTATTGTCACTGAAATCTATTTTAAGTAAAATTTTAACTACAATCTTTATCAGAATAAATTTCAAATACACTTACCGTCTATCCAGGGATATAAGACCTTATTCGGATATATAGAAAGACGCATATAGTTTGCTTTATTATTTACTTAAAAAACAGAACAAAGTGTAACATCGAAACAAAATTAAACAAAATTGGCACATGAACCTTTGAGACGTTATGAATACTAACAATATAAAATTTTATTCTTACAGTAATATTATTTTTGTACTTCCCAAATACAATCTCATAACGGGTATTGTTTGACAAATTCTAAAAATCTCTCAAAATCGTTATATAAATCACTATAACATCAAAGTTAAAAAGATTTACAAAAGCTATTCACAATGTTCTCGAATGTTCGAGACTGAACCACAAAGCGATATTTCCATTCTCTCTTAACAGCGCACATAAAATATGTTAGTAAAGCTGAAGCCATATTAATTACAAAGTTTTGTTGGAGCTAAAATAACCCGAGTCCCTTGGGCTGAGCCCTTGGGTATAATAAATATTATAAACTGTCATAAATTAACAATAAATAAACCCACGTGTAATTGTTGCTACTGCCAAGCTTTTTTAACTAAAATTTCCATAAATTATTTAACGAAAAAAAAATATATAAAAAAAATTGTATTCGTATCTTCAAGATATTTTTTTACATATTTACCACGTTAAATAATTATAGTTAAAGGAAAATGTTATATATATTGAGATTTGATATGTACTATGCTTAATTTTGTAATTTTAGACTTTTGACATGGTTATTTTAGCTCTTGAACACATAATACAAGAAAGACAGTAAATATTTTATGTGTAATTTGTAAATGCACTCACTTCTTATAACCGAGTTTATTTATTTATTGTGCTGTATTATATTTAAGAGTCATAATGATTTATGCATTTATAGGACTTTATTAAGGTCTGTTTAGAAACAAAGTATTACATTTAAAGATTTTCTGATGAAAATCTAAATAAACTTTACTGCCATTATTTTGTGCATGTTTAGTTAACTATTTTATATAAACTGTCTTTCCGCAAACACCACACATTAATTTTAACATTTCACAAAGCTTATAAATTAAACCCACATGTAATTTGTGTGCCCACTGTTTAAGAAAACTGTTTATTTATTAGAATTTTATAACAAAAAAATAGTTTCATTCGACAAAAAAATTAGATACCAAATGTATTCTCAAAACAAACAATATTAATAAAATACCCAGTTTTCTTAAAATCAGTCAAAATTCCATTTGCAAAGAAAATAATAAACAAAAAATAAAATTTTCAAAACAATTTTCTTCCTCCTTTCATTAAATTGCAAGTGGAATTTCTCCAGAGCCATGCAGTGACCGCAGTCAGCTGAGAATTAGATAAAAAAAAATTAAAAACCAAATAATTGTGTAGGTACCAGTTCTAATGTACTAAATATTAGTAGCCTAAAGACCTTCTGTCCATGTTCCTGATGGAGTTCGCGAGGCACAGCGCGAACAGTGCTCCGACCACCTGGGAATAGCGAATAAACGTACATTATTTTTATTAAGTTAAAATGTTAGGGCAAGATGATATAGAATTTATTTGATGTTAAAACTTTCAATATCCATTAAGTAGATGTGATTTTTCAATAACCTTAGAAATTAACGAACAGCTCTTTTTATAACATACGTGTTGAGTTATAAATCATAAGTGCTTTATGTTATAGTTTTTCTATACATAGCAACACTCGTATATATAGCACACATGGTATTAGGGTACATTTATAATGAGTAATTGTGATTTCAATACACTGAAAACTAGAGACATTAATAGCATATATAACCAAAAATTATATTGGTTACGACTGCTCGAAAATACTAAATTAAAAAAAAACAATTTTTTTGCAATAACAATTCCGTTTGGTCAATAACTCTAGTATAAAACGCATAATGTTGTATATTAGGGGGTCCTTTCAACCGCATGACTTTTTGTAACGAGAATTCATTTACAGATACCCAGAGCTCTCATACCTCAACACAAGCCACCCCAATAGCCACTCCAGCGATAGTCTTATTCCACTTCTCATATAGGTCTGCGACCTTGGGGCCGCAGCCGGTGGTGTTAGCGTCTGCGATAGTGCAGGTGTCGCGCAACGCTTTACCGATCGCACTGAGCCGGGAGCAGCAGGAGTTAGGCAGGACTAGACCGTAGTCAGCGGCGCTGTACTTGCCGCAGCATTCCAGCTGGAATTAGATAATTGGAAGCAATTAATATAAGTATTGTTGTTTTATTGAATAACTAGCTGTGCCCCGCGATTTTAGCCACATAGTGCCTGATGTATATAGCCTAAAGCCATCCACAATAAATGGGTTATCTAGCACTGAAAGAATTTTTCTAATCGGACCAGTACTTTCTGAGATTAACGCGTTTAACCAAACAAACAAGCTTTTCAGTTTTATAATATTAGTGTGATCAATTATTGGATGGTCATGATCAATTACACTCCTGATAGGAGACTTGTGACTGTAGTAGATACAAACATGGGTTAAAGGATGATTGTGACCGTGTTTCACAACAGATTCATGATCTGCATGATTATGCACTTTTACTATTGTTATTCAGAATAGACTAAAATCATCATGTTATTTTAGATTAATTCTTATTTCTAGAGTCTATATCGACTTGATATAATAAATCACATGAAAGAGAGCCGCTTGAATAAATTTAATATCAAGTTGCCGTAGCAACGTTTGGGCCAGTTTCTACATTATGTATTGATTTTTTTATACGCTGCTAGGGTTGTTCACAAAAGAAATTAAGCAACAACACCTACCCCTTCTCTATTTGAATGTGACATTTGTTAAGAAAATAGAGTTCAAGTGGGAACAGAGGCGAAAATTGTAAGGAAATCGAAAGTTTTTCAGAGAAGTCTCTGAAAACTCGTTTTATAAACTGTAAAGTTACGTTTTCGATACGGACCCGTTTCCAAGAAATAAAAAGTGAAAGCCTTCGTTGCTACAACTGTACCTTACCAATATTATGAATGTGAAAGTAAGGATATTTGCTATTCAATTACACTACAGGGAAATCGAGGTGGATAAATTAACACATCATATATATATGTATATATATACTTGTTTTACAAAGCCGTTTGATAAACCTCGCGATTGAATTCGAGGAAGTTCAGCTTTTGTTTATTACATCATTTCCTGTAACAATCCAAACCAAATGGAATTCCCTTTTTTCAATTTCGCAATTAATAATATTATTAGGATAATATCGTTATAGCAATAAATCTAAAAAACCTTTTATATGTAGAAAATTAAAACACATAGTGAGTATAATATTATACTAATTGTTACGGGACATATCCTAGCGGAAGATCATGTCATTAGTCTAGTAATAATAAATACAATATAAATGTAATAAATTACAATCGAGTTATGATTATAATTTAGGCATTTATTTCACGTACGTTTAATACAGGCTGGAATTTTGTAATATCACTTGAAGGGACAATACCTACTTTTCATACTATACATAGAAAATTTTACTCCAAGAAAACATTCTATATAAATTCGCTATTATAATTCGCTTACTCCACCCGCGAGTCGAATCGTCTAAAACTTGTTAAAACCACACGCGGTTTTATTATTCCATCAATCATAATTGTCAATTATATGGATGGAATTTCCCTATCAAACCTGATAGATCAAATATTCCCGAAGTCTGGAATGAATGATTAATTGAATGGACTTACCTGAGTCTGAATATTGTCGAAAACGGTGTTGGCTGCTGGGTCGGTAGCTCGCTTGTCGAACACTGTGTTCACAGATTTCACCAGGCCCTCCTTCAGACTGTCCGCGAACGTGAACATCAGGACTCCCAGCACCACTTGCATTATGATCACGACTAGCAGGAAGATTGCGTACTGAAATATTATACCATAAGTTAGTATATACTTAGCCTTATCTTGCGAATTGCTCTGCAAATTTCGAGAGGATTTTATTGAATATTATTATTATTATAATCAATACATTTCTGTGATAATCCTACTTCCTACTTAATATTATAAATGCAAAAGTTTGTAAGGATGTGTGCGTGTTTGTTGCTCTTTCACGCAAAAACTACTGAACCGATTGCAATGAAATTTGGTACGAAAATAGCTGGATAACTGGAATAACATATAGGCAACTTCCGCGGGTAAACCTCGGGGTGCAGTGCATTCATTCATTCATTCATTTCTCTGATAATATGAAATAATAGGGATGACATTTAAATACCCCTAAAATATTTCAGTCTGTTTCTGGGTTGTACTTAAAAACATTTTACAATCATAATATTTACCATTCACTTATAGTTCAAAACCTAGGATTTTGGGATAAATAAACGCTTCATAATTTTATACAAAAGACAGATATTAAGTTCAGGCATCCGTACAATTATATCCATTGTGTCCAGCTATTTAGGGTCAATAAATCTGTTCTTTTGTTCCGTTGAAATCAAACAGTGGAAATGGTTCTGAATTTATTGTTGAGTTTACGAATTTAATACATAAAATTCCCGCGAGCTTCATTTTAAAGTCCATACCCGGTTTTTATAACTTGGTCTCTCTCAATCTTATTGTTTTGTGCCTCAGAACTCGACCATATAATTAATTAGGAGGCGGGATTACACTCAGTTTTTATTAACGAAGAGAAATTAATGGAAATCCCCAAAGCTGCTTAAACAACGGCCAATACAAAACAGTGGAGTAATAATACCAAGGTTTTTTTCCACTTTTGTTCATTAAAATGTTATTAAAGTCGATAGTATGTATCTAATAAGTAAATGAACTTGTCGTTATCGCGATTTGTAAGCGTGTCACGTTATAATACAGGAACCGACTCTTAAGTATACATTCGAGCATATAAATTATTAGAAGTAGCTTGGTACTAGAGCCTGGTACATTACTAATATATTTCTAATACACACTCATGTTGCAGCAAAGAATATTTCATATCGTGTTTTAAAGGAATCGTTTCATTTAGTTATATTGTTCACATTGTAAGTTACATTTACTTTTGGATTAAAATTGATAACAATGGAGGGCAGAGCGTCCTTTTTCTAACAGTGAGACAATAGAAAATAAAAGTATGATATTGTATCGTTTTATACGATATTTTTCTTCAAAACGTGTTGTTCAGGTGGGTTACCGTGATGTCTTAAAATAATACTAATTCCAGTGTGGGTAAGAAATGGCACTAGACCTGTAGCTCTGTCTTTTTTCCACATTGGAATAGTATTGCTTTGAGAAGTTACGATGACGCCCCAAATACAGAAACGTACTTTTAAATAAACAAAACTATTCTCTAAATTATCTGTGTAATTATGACAAATATATGTGAGTTTTTATCAGTACTTTGTTAACCTTGAATCCGTAGAGCCCACACTACATATCGGGTCGTTTTATTTATACAATTTTATGAGCCCACAAAGATTTACAAACAAGTGGCATATATAAGTGGAACGAAAGTCGCTTTCGAAGCGGTGATAATGCTTTGTTTGACTAACAATTGAATTTTACCGACACCGTTGTAAATAACGCATTCTGTTTGGGAATTCTTTCGCATTCGACGGCGGTTTGCAACGTTTAACGAGAACTTTTAAATTATATTACGCTTAGTGACATACGTTTATTTAACATGTCTATACGTTTATAAGATGTAGGTTATCTTTAAAGTGAATGTGTGTTTAAATCGTTTCCAATATAACTGCTAAATTTCCAAACAGATTTGTACAAGTATACATATAGAATATATGTAGTATTGTAGTCCAACTATCTGAAATACCTACTTTTTAAATTTCACGATCTAATATTGTACAAGAGCCATAGTAGCATTGATATGCTTAAATGTTAAATAGATAACATTAATTTTTTATTTATGACAGGAGCCATTAAGACCAAATTAAGAGCGACTCTTCATAATATCTAGTATTCTTTTAAAAATATTTAAGTCACTATTATTTACGTCTACATTTACCTATAACATAATTCGAAATATAATTTTATCGAAGACTTATCGAGGCTAAAAGTTAAATGATTTAAAAATTACGCAATTGCCCTTTATAAGAAGTAGGAATCGCGTGTCCAAGAAATAACATCGAAATAATAGATTCGCATGTTACGAAATGATTTCTAGGAATATTGAAGGACATTTGCTGTATTATATTATAATGAAACCATTTAAGATGTACACAAGAAAAATAACAGGAAAATATCGATATTTAGTAGTATTATATGATTAATGTATTATTGTAATGATCACTTATATCTCAGCTTTACAACACGTGAACGTTGTTGAAATTATTGAATATTCGTATGTACACATTACACACATACAGAGAAATTTTTATAAAAAAAATTATGCAAGCTCAATAAATCCCACATCATTGGTGGCGAAACAATTGATATAAAGCTACAAAAACTTATTTAAATGTAATAAATAATAATTAAAGAACACGCAAATACAAGAAACACGCTCTTCACGGCAGTGGGGATTGAACCACACCCTTTCAGGTTTTAAACAACTGAATGATCAGGATACCAATAAAATCAAACATCCTATACATGTTATATCCTGCAAATTTATCGTAAGGAGTGGCAGAGAGCTAATCCTCCTCAGAGCCTTTTCCTTTCCTACGAATAAGATATCCGACACTAATTGGCCCTTCTGGGTGTTTCCTTACGACACCTTTGCCCTTCTTTTTTATACAACCAAGAGAAACTTATATTTCAATACATAAAAGAAATCGTTCTATAATTTACAATCAACTTCGCCGTATAATGGAATGTGTTATAAAAATATTTACACAGATTATCTCTCATTTTAAAAGACCGGTAAATTAAATTAGACACTTCCAGAAGCTGTAAAACTCGCAATTAATTTTTATAAAAAACCTCTAATTTGTCAACCCATTATATGTCCAGATAAACAGTTAGAACACCTACCGTAACAACCATGCAGTGGCTCTCCCGTATCGCTCCGCAGCATCCGAAGAAAGCAATGATGAACATGATGGCTCCAATGATGATGAACACCCAGGGGGCGACGGTGAGGTGGCCTTGCAGCTCATCCTTGATTGGCGCCCAGTTTAGGAGCACAGCTACTCCGATACCGATCACGGCTATTCCGAAGATCTGTGGAGACATACATGCAAAGTCAGTTATGATGTATAGGGGAGATATACGCAGTAATAAATTTACGAAACAAATGCAAACATAAAAAAAATACATCGAAGAGGAGATTTATTAAGTTATACACTGATTATGTATTTATCATCCTGAGCAACATATTTGTTGTTATTTATGATCGAGGATGTACAGAAATACGTTTACCAATAGGTAGCAGCCCCAAGATCGGCATGATCTATGAAATATCAGTCCTAAGCATATAACACATAGGGATGATTTTAAATCCTTGGTTAAAACTTATTTGTCGAATAACATATTAAACAACAACTTCAGAAATAGGTTCTAATTGCCCGATTTAAACATTTAAAAGGGGACATTCTTATGACATTATATAGTTCTTTATTGGACGCATATAGCTGTTAAAGTCGAACCTTAAAAACATATTGAAATATCAACTTGTATTATGAAATTGAATCCAACCTCTATCTTAAATGATCAAACATAGCAACTAGTAACTACAACATTAAAATGGACCTTACAACGTTACTATAAATATGGCAACGATTTATAGTTCTAACAGAGCACTTCGCAAACAAACCATAAAGACAAAGATAAATATTTTATACCTTGATAAGGATCACGGCATCCGAGAAACCTCAAAAATGAATAATGATGAAATCATACTGGAATGTTTATCGGGAAAAACATAATAACATCATGATTTAGGTATATACTAAAAATTTAAAAACATAAGAGCGTTAAAAAAAGATAGCATTGAACACGTTTTTACTATCACCTTTTTGTGTCAAGTGCCGCCCCATTGGATTCAATCAGAATTATTTTGAGACTAGCTAATGCGGTACGAACCATGTGACTTTCGAATAAACATTATTGAATTGGTAATCAGCAAATGAATTTATATGTTAATTATCATTGAATGGATCAGCTGGTGCTAGTAAATAAAAGAGTGATATTTTTTTCTGACAAGTATGCAAAATTTAAATTTTCTTTAATAAATTACCAAATTAAATTAATAAATTATTGCGAATTGTGACATACAACATACATATTGTATAAGTATAGAGAATTATTAAAGGAAAAGCACATGAAATTACATACTCAATTTTCGTTATTTTTAACCAATTTCAGTAGCAATTTAAAAGCAACCCGTAGATACTTATAGCAAGCATAGACCGGATATTTAGATTACATGTATCGCCGAGCAGGTACTATTAGTGCTCATTACCGAGCAATTAACTTTAGTGATAAATTTAAACGAGTACAGCTATGGATGACTAAGCTTACTATTTGTATTGAGCTGGCAGGAATAATAATTATAAATTGAGTCCGAATGCGAGTCTATTGGCAGTGTTTCGATAGTGAAAGTTATGTATCACCACCGATTAATAAAAAAATGTCATATACAGCAGACAATTTATTACAATAAAGGTCACCAGGTTTTTAGTGGGGACATCTTATAAAACCCACGGCCCCCGGGGAAAGGAGCCGTGGGTTTTGTCGGATTCCTACCAACTAAAACCCCATTGTATTCCGACGAGCCGATTTAGTGAAGGGATCACGGGAGCTGGTTAGTATAGGTCCGCGCCCCGTCAGTGACGTCCCTAGTGGGGAAGGAAGAGGAGGGAGGTACAAATCCAGATTTTAAGATGTGATCAAATGACAACAATTGAAATGTGAACAAACAGACAAAAAAGAATCACGCCAATCGGCTGAAAACCCACAAGTATATCGACTTACAAAAGCAACTTATTAAATATGCAGTTGAAAGAACCTCCGTCGGTTAAAAATGCATATATCGTCGTTTATATTATAAAGTAAATAGCAATATTTACTTTATGATTTGCCTAAAAAATAAATCAATTAATTTTTTACGTTTCGCATTGTTGTTTTTGCAAGTGACTCGTAACCGCTGGTGCGGAAGTTTCAATGACAGATAGCTGACGTACTCAAAAGTAACCTAGTCCTTTTGTAACAATATAGATAAGACTACGCTCAAAATTCTAGTTTCTGGTAGTCGTATTCAGGAAACAATCATGACTAATTTCCTAGCTCAGTCTCAAATTCAAACTGTTTATCGCAAGCTATATATTATGTTTTAAAAATATACAGTACAATATTCGACTAGGTTTAATTCAAGCAGTTTTGTATAGAACATGTGTATTATTAAACATTTATGACAAAATTGGCGACTGTACTGTAATGTTTAATGTCTTACCTCAAACTCGAACTGTTTATCGCAAGCCAAATATATATTTTGTTTTACATATAAGCATAATTTTATTTTATAAAGTGTAAATGAAGAATATATAGCAGAATGTTCGACTAGTTTGTTAATTTTGTATAGGTACTATTAAACATTTACGTTAAAATTGGCGACTGTACTACAAACACTGGCGACAGAAATATCTTGACCCCATCCTGCGTGTAGTGAGGCGAGAGAGAGGCTTATGTCACCGACATCATTAACGTGACATTGTTTTCGGTTTTTACGTAATTGGCTAATTAAAATTTAACATAATGAAGAAAAATTGTATAATATTGGTATGATTACTACGTTTGAAACTAGATAGGTTGTCAGTTTCACAGTTGAAACTAACTGTCAGTTAAAATAGCAAATAAAATACGAAATTGTTAAATAGGCTATCAGGGATATTATCGGTGGAAAAACTGGCCCGCAGTCTCACAAAAAAAAAGGAAATATACATTTAATCACTTTAGGCACGATTTAAAGTTTTTGGTATCGCTTTAGAATATAAAAAATATTTGTTGATTATTATCGTAATCGTTTCACTTTTCAATCAGCTTTACCAGTAAGAATTAAATTAAAAAAAGACTTCACTACATACAAGCAGCAACTATCTACAAATAATTAAGTTGAAATTTCGAATAGCTACATCGAGTTAAAGATACATTTAATCCTAATAGTGCATGTAATATCACTTGCAGCTGTTTACCGAGCTGCCATGGAACTCAGTAAACATGCAATATTTACAATGCAGTCATTACAACACTGATAAAAAGACGCTAACAATCTTGTATGCTGTAGGTACAATTGTAGAAACTATAGGCACACCTTGCATACGATTAAATATATCTTTATTTACTTACGTATGATGAGCCTAGAAAAACAATGTCTCATTGTGAACAAGTAGGTATATGTCCTTATCGACGGTATAATTATTATGTATGCTTAATTTCATACATAATTGGGTCGGTGGTTTGCGTCTTAGACATATTTACTTATAAATCAGTCATTATTACTTCTGGATAGCTATATACATAATTGGAATGGATAGTTAGTAACATCCATCCTATAATATGATTCAACTCATTTTTGTCGTTTGAATTGTTTTTTCCTACTATTGATAAAATCTCAAAAATGTAACCGCGATATTTAGAACTTGCGGACTGATGTCTTGAATTCGGAACTAGACGCACAATGAGCACCAGATAAACTACAAATTAGGTTATACAGCATCCACACAAGTAGATGTCTAATGAATACATGCGCTTAATTATAGTCTATGACACATTGTAATAAATTGCAAATTCGTTTGCATTATTTAGTAGGCGGGTAGCCCATGTGTCGGATTGCGTAAGAGCCTACAGATGGCTGGGTATCGGGGTCAGCTGCGTTGATTACATATCTTAAGCTTTCACTTCCATGTAATACATTATGCATTGCGGATTTGGAGAAACAAACTTGTTATTAAGGATGTTTCATTGTGTTATTTACGTGTCCACATTCGGCTCGTGCTAAAACATGTGTTACGTATTATCGTGTATTTGTAATGTTTTTCATTCGTCAAAATTAAATCAAAGCTCGTTTTTAATATAAACAACTTCACTGGTAAATTGGATCAGTGACAGTAAAACTATTTAGTACTTTTTATTTTATTTAGGGTAAACGTTGTTAAATTTTCATGAAAAAACCGACTGTTCCTATAAGGGTGACATGCCGCACGAATAGACATTTTTAGCTTGCGGGTGAATCCGCGGACAAAAGCAAATATTTCTAGAGTTTATGTGTTATTTTAATTCAATGGACTTCGCGTGAGAGTAATAATCATATGTTCACAAATTCTTAAACACTGTAGCGTTAGTATAATATACATACATTGCATTGCATGCATTACAAATAAACGACTCTTCAATCCTGTTAAAAAGCGAGCGAAGCTGCAGCCTGAAGCTAGCATATGATAAATTGAACAACACTACAATTGTCTGTCTGAGTTGATGACACGATCAACTAAAATTAATCGTGTCGTTACGAGATAAACATAAATTGAAATCAGTAACTGTGTTTATTGTTAGCACTGATATCAGAGTCATGAGTTCACCCAAGTAGGTTTGTAGGCCTGTTTGAGAAAACTTGTCTCGTTAAACTTCGTAGCGAATTGATAGCGATCAGAAATGGCAATGACCCGTATTTGGTACATACTTCGGTTGTGTTATGCGGGAAAACCGTCTGATAGTTTGCTAGATTTGAAGTCAAAGGGTCGAAACCTACAGCTATTTATTGATTGATATAGAAGTTTCAATTTCATATCAATGAACTTTCTTGCAAATGATCTTAAATTAAAGGTTATACTCAATTCAATGACGATTTATATAAGCAGGGCAATGTATTATTGCCTACACATATATCTTTAGAGAAATAAAAGGAACATTTAGACAGTTAAGAGCTTAAATATACAGCAAGAACAACATTTCTGTGGTAAAACCCTATACTACACCTGTATTTACTATAAGCCCCAAAACGTTTTACAAAATATAATGACCACATAAATGAGATCAAACATCCCCTCCCCTTTTCCCGGTATCAAAGTGACGACCTGCAGATAAAACTGAGCATAGCGTCTACCACTGAGTCAAGTCTGTGTAGTTTCCAGATTTATGCTGTGTAATTAACAGTCATTAAACGATGATTCATTTATTAGCGACTCTAACAATGAAATAAACACATAGTCATTTCATGAACAAAATTGCGCTGCACGATTATTTTGAATGTCATTCGGTAATGGTATGTGCTATCACTACCTATGAATATTTGCAGAGGTCTTACTACGCTGTAAATGGATTACCGACTTAAAAAGGTAGGGAACAAAGAAATGATTGTAGAGGGGAACACAGGATAGTAATGGGATAGGTGTATAAAAA
>NC_052121.1:8957677-8971014 GCF_012273895.1 Zerene cesonia | reverse complement strand
ACATATCTAAATCTATCGAATGGAGCAAAAAAATGTGAATTTTTTTTAAGTCGGGTGCCAAGTTCACATAGCCGTATAAAAAGTATCTTTTTCGGATGTATCTAGGTTTTACAAATAAGTCAACAATCCATGAGAAATCGTTAAAAATATGTGTATATAAATGTTATTGTTAATTGCAACAAGACAGATATAAATAAAATAATTAATGCAATAAATACAGTTTAATTAAATGGACAATTATTTCTTAGAATGCATATGGCTAACGAGTGAATCCCCAAAAGTTGTTACGGAAATTAAGTGAGGATATAGCGGCATATGGAATTTGGGACATTTTAGAATAATATGTATCTGTATTATACATGCATTCTTATAACACAGCACATAATAAAAATCATAGTAAGTATTACATTTAAAAAATTTGCGAATACATCACAAAAGTTGATTCTAAATATAATACGAGAAAAAGTACGTTCTTATACTCGTATAAAGAAAATAAATACTAACATCAAACACGTTTAGATCAAACTAGCGGTCCTAATGTCGCACTCAGAGATCACGTTTACGTCGAAATATGTGACCCATCCAACAGTCAAAGAAGTTTAATTCGGCCCAGTAGTTCCTGAGTTTCCTATCAAACAAATTTAAATATTATTCATATAGAATTTTATAATTAAAAATTTCAGAGTAATTAGTATATTATATTATCTGTGGTAAAGGTGACATCGTGTCCGGATGTGGAGCATTGTCATCTCGTAGGTAAATACAGCCAATAAAATATACTAAATGAAATATTTTCAAAGGAATCTTCAATTAGTAACGCTATAAGCCAGGGTGCATGACTATTCACTTGCAGCTTAGTAATAAAAAAATAATGTACTGAATTAACTAAATACCTAACGTGTTCCGCGTGAATTTTAAAAACTTTAAAGAGTTATCGGCGGAGATTTAAAGATGTGCAGCCACTTTTGTTTTTAAACAATTATACTTGGATGTCTTTGTAAAAAAACGGTCTACAAATGTAGTCCGATAGCGAGTTAAAATGTTATTTAGGTCTATTTTGTGTTTTGGGCCATGTTGAATAAGAATTTAGACATAGTGTACATATTCTTTTACTAATATATCCAAGGAGGGATGGAGTTGTGAAAAAACTTTGATCCGACGTTTTGGGTTGCCGTCATCTTTGACCAATTTCCATTAAAGAAATATACAAACACTAGCGTATAAACAAAATAATCGTATATTTACTTAGAAAATGGATTTTCGCTATTTTACGCTTCGCTTGCATTTTTATGGTCTTGCGGTATGGTAGACCTTCGAGCTCTATCTGGAACCTTGAGGTCCGAAACCGCAACATTTACATTGCCTTGTACCATATCAATTGGTAATATAAAAATTCATCATAGATCTAACTGCGTATGTCATTTGGTAAATTCTCGAAATTTCCATTAAGACTCGAATCCAATTATCTAACGTATTCTAAAAGGAATGTCAATACTTTTAATTTTAAAATAAGGCTACTGATTAATACTCTGATCTCAATTTTCATATGTAGGAACCTAGGCACCTATAACGTGACAAGCAAGAAATTTTAGGTACGAATGGAATAAAAGCAAGGTAGCTAAACTCGAGGTAAATATACGTTACCCAAACTATTAGTAAGCACGTGTTGCCGGGTACGATTCTAAAAATACAGTTCAGTGTTTGCAAAATCTCGCAACGCTGAAATAGAATTCCAATTTAACGGCTGTAGACAACTGGGCGATATCAAAACATTTTCTTATATTTACACACTTATTATTTTAATGTTTACATAGCCTTGAAGAACACATGTGCTGTGTAATTATTGTTACATATCGTATTAAGCTTTATGAAAGAAAGATATAAAAATGTATATTTCGTTCGTAACGTATGCAAGCAATGGCTTATGAAATGCATGGTACTAGAAACATGTCCATAATATGGAGCTGTCGAAATAAACAAGTAAATTAACACAGCATTATTCGAAAAATATCGTTGAAAACGAAAAAATGAGACACATTTAACTGTAAAATTCCAAAGATCATAAATATACATTCCATTCTGGAAACAGTACTTAATACAGTGTTCAAACAAACCCAGACGTCTAGACTGCAACCAGACGAAGTCATGAACTCGAGGCGTATTGAACTTAGAAGAAATGTTTTATAGAAAAATCTAGAACTGAGTATCACAAAATACAAATAGCGTATGGAAAACCCACGTTATATACAATCGACCAAGACAAATATTTCTATAATCCTGTTACTTAAAATTGAGACAAACTGATTGTGTTTCTGATATAAAATCATTATAATAAGTAAAGATACATGGACAAATATGCGTTACAACAAAGCTCATTAACCGCAGCGATATTGCATCATAATAAGGGACTGCTTATAAATTATAATACCAGTAACTAATTAATTGCAGTTCCGCAATAGTACAAGCATTCTTCAAATACTATATTATAAATGACTTCTAATTTATGGAACACTAGTTGCGCCCCGCGGTTTCTCCCGCGTCAGTCCGTATCCCGTAGGAATATCGGGATAAAAAGTTGCCTATATGTTATTCCAGTTGTCCAGCTATCTTCGTACCAAATTTCATTGCAATCGGTTCAGTAGCTTTTGCGTGAAAGAGCAACAAACACCCACACATCCTTACAAACTTTCGCATTTATAATATTAGTAGGATAGGACTAGTAGGAAGTAGGATTAGCATACTCGTCATAAGTACGATAGAACGTATAAAACATGTCATCAAAGGACTTCATTAAAATTAAGTCAATACTTTAAAACCATAGGCTTGAGGTCAACTCAGGCGTACCAATTAACCCCTATTGTGGGTAATTGCACGAATTAACGACGAACGCGATCACTAGTTAAAAACTAAAAGATTTACCTTTATGCTTTTACCGACGATGCGCAAGTTTTAATTAAATTTTAAAATTTTGCCATACTTTTAAACCACGCAAGTTAAGTACTGAATAACTGGGTGGAAGCTAAATAGGCACGAATGAAATGGGTTCATCATACGCAGCAGACTTTTTCTCTAATCATTAATTTATTGAAGTTCGTCCTAATTAGTACTAACGATTTTTATTTATTAATTATGTGATTAAAAAATTATTCAACATTTTTTCAAATAGATTTAAATGTTATTTTTAAATTTTTCCCCATCTTTAATGACTATTTCGGATACTTTTAAGATAATAAAGTACAGCGTAAACAATTGAGTTACAAGGGTTATTAATAGATATAGTTATAAATGATTATAAATAAAGCACTTGTCTTATTAAAACAACAACAAGAAAAAGAAATAATAAATTATCATCAACACAAATACATATACAATTTTATTTATCGTTCAGTTCAACGAAGAGCAAAAATTCAATGATAAAAATGTAGTGCAAATAAAATTCCACATACATATATTTCACGTTTGCCAATTGAAACAAAAGTTAAGTTTTACAATTGCTTCACTAGATTGTCTGATAAATACGTCAGTTCATATATTCGTTGAGGAATAATTTCACGCATGATCGAGAGCCAAGCTAGAAAAACAATAGTCACAGGTAGCTATTGGATAGGGCGATAAAACCTTTACGACGGTCATTCACCTCCCGTTGCGACCTACATTCGTTTAAAATAGACGAACAAATTTGATTCAAACCGCCTCTTAATGAGATTTCCAAGATTAACGCTTACGGGTGGCGTTTAATGAGGTACCTTTGAAAAGCATGCTAGCACTTTTTCATTAAGCGTAAAGGATTTATATTCATGTGGAAATGTGAAGATTAAAGTGACATTTAATGTTTTAATGGTCATCAGATATGACGGCTTAGTAGAGCCAAAATGCAGGGCATTCTGCAATACTACTAGTATTGCATATAAGACAATAAAATACATAAACGCCACCAACATTTTTACACCTTCTTCCAAAAAAATGACATTTCAGTTAGCAGTTTTCAGCGTTAGTTACAGGGACTTTGAATACATTATAAGATTTTTCTACGTTTTGCATTAGATGTTAAGAATGACATATGTAATGTCTAAAAAGTTTAATTTTAAAATTTATTTTCATATTAAGATAGCTTAAAGATGTATAGTATATAATTGAGCTTTCTATGAAATATCTGCTTTGCTACGACCTACGGTAGTTAAGATCCAGCCTCTACCTTTTCAGGTGTTATTCAGGTCAACGTCCGTTTGACAATGGGTGGCCAGAGGGGGATCGGTTTGCAGTATCGAGATGCCTCCGTCACCTTTATGTTCACCAGGCGCAGAACATTCTCGATCTGTTTCACAAAGGTATGCAAACGAGACTTGCTTGCTTATCAGGCAGGAGTATTCTTTTATAATTATACTTGTGAAATAAAAATAGAAGGAAAAGATAATTCAGCGCTCGTGTAACTTTTCGCGTTTATATACAAAGGCGATTTATTTATTGATATGTATTCCTCTTTATTCACAGTAATATAATAATAATATAATAAAGTAATAGTCTCAGAATCAAATCTTTCTAGGAAAGCAAGTAGGCTATTTTGTATGTAATGAAACCTTACAGAAGAACATACGAATAACGTTTAGCAGAACTTTCATTATTTCTGCTGATTAGTTTAGGCACGTTAGTAACGGTCGGTACTTATCACTATAAAGACTACGGGTTATTACGTTATCTCCCTGGCTTACCGCTTAAACGATAACATGATTACTCTCGAGTAGGTAGCAGTTAAAGATCGTCAATTCAATTTAATTTCAGACGAGACGTAAATGGTCCTTTAATCCTATAATCTATGCTTGACGTACGTGGATGTTTTTGTTGTTGTTTGATTAAGAAATCTTTGTTGGTAGAGATAGATTCAAAATTAAAAATATGTTTTTTGCTCGAGAGACTCGGGAGAGAAATTAAATTTAGTTTATCTTTCTTTAGGAAGCCAATTATTATGCAATTATAGAACCGATGATTTTTACTATATAACTGACATTAACTAAGACATTAGTAGATATTTAAGAAGTTGAAATCCACAGAAACAACAGAATAAGTAATTGGTTCTTTAACTCAAAAAATAAGCCCGATATAGCATATACTTTGTAGAAGATCTTTGACCGAATCTTTTATAAAGATTTTTATATTTTATTATAATCATTTGATTGTTAATTGTTTAAATACATAAAGTATCAAAACACACATCAGTTTCGGCGCCAGTATGGCGATTAAACGCTGACCTCACCATCCTCAATAGGGGAAGGGAGGAAACATTTCCTATATCACGTATTATATGTATCAATAAAATGTCTACCCTTTGCTTCTATGTCGAATAGTTTATATAAAAATTCAGATAAACACATCACTTTTAAAAGATTCAAGATAAACGACACATGTTATTTAATAAGTTTAAATAGTAAACTCAGGAGTAAATATGATATCTACAGTCTATACCTTCACAATACTTTGCTCTTAAATACCAACTACGTATATTTTAAGTTTGGTAGCAGAACATACCTATGATAAGCATAATTCATAGTGAGATGTCACATCACAATATGGTTTTCTCGTTACATAAATGAAAGATACGCGATTCTTTTCATGTTAATAATAATCTTTTCATTGTTCTTCATAAAACAACTAAAGCGATAACCTCAATAAAACTTTAATCGCTTGCATATGAATTAATTGCAAATTACAAGGTTATGAAAGACGCGCAACATCCGAAAGCCATTTGTTAAAAATACTATTCGAATGTTGCCTTAGTTACCGTGTGATTGTACTATTTATTTTTGAGATCATACGAACTAACCTTACTTAATGATGATTTAAAAACACAAAGGGATTACCTACTTTTGTGCTGCCTGTAAAAACAAATATTTTTTTACATAATATTCGTTAGTTTGAACGATTCTACTAACTAATATAATAAATGCGAAAGTTTGTAAGGATGTGTGTATGTTTGTTACTCTTTTACGCAAAAACTACTGAACTGATTGCACTGAAATTTTGTACGTAGTTAGCTGGTTAACTGGAATAACACATAGGCTTTAATATATTTTAAATCTTTCAGTCTTCTTTTAATAAGACTAGTCCATTCACTTATTACCATCGTCAATCCTTTTCTTATCCACCTTAAATGCGGGTTACGCATTTGCAGCGCCCCTACCTCTGCAAGTCGGAGGCCCGTTTCCTTTTCCTCACCCGTCCTAGTCCATTCCTTATTTCCAGTCGTTAATCCTTTCCTTTTCCCTTAACCCATAAAAGCGGGCAGCGCATTCACAGAGGTAGGTACTACCTTTGCGAATGTTCATGGGCGGTGGTGATCGCTTACCATCAGGCGAACCACCAGCTCAGCTGCCCGCTATGACATAAAAAAAAAGTGTTCATGGGCGCTCGTGATCGTTTACCATCAGGCGAACTATAAATCATGATTTGGATGAAATTTGGTATACAGATAGTTCGCCTCAGAAACACCCTAGATAAGTTTTTATCCTGGAAATGCGGGAACAGAATCCGTGCGACTTTTGCTTTAACTACGCGAGTGAAGACCCGCGGAAAGCTAGTACATATTCTCTCGTAAACGGTACCTTTAAAGAACCATACTACTACATACAACCTACTCATATCAGTACGAAACCGAGACGTTCAAATTGCATATTGCAATTGTTCTTATTGTCAATGTAACAACAAAAAATATTAAATTTGACAAGTGATTACACAGGTGTGTAACGTTTACAATTACATAACGGTACTTTATGTGAAACAAATCGGTCAATTGTGTAAGCGAACCGAATGGTAACACACTGGTCACACGTAATACTTAATCTAGATTAGTAAGAGGATATTAATGGCCTATTGCAATCACTATTGAACAAATGTTGATATTTTGGTATGAAAATATTATGTTGAGCTAAATGGATGCTTGTCATGCCCCGTGAAAGCGCTGTTCAGGCAACCAACTGATCTGTTGAAATTGGCCATTCTTAATACTACGATTATATCAGCCACCTTTCATTCCAGAAGAAATGTTTTTTGAAATTTGCCCCTGGCTAAATGAATGCAATTTTTTTTACTAGGGCAACACTTACAATAGACTATTAAGCTTTTCTAAGACACAAACTGAACAAATCAAAAGCATTACGTAACCTCAGATATGTAGGGATTGTAACCGCAAACGAGAAACCAAATCCGGTTTTTCCGGTTCAAATAATCTGGCCTACAATTTAAACCGTCAACTTCTAAACTTGAGCGATTTTGTTTTGACTAGTATGCAGACTCAGTGGTTTTCTGTTGTTTTGAGAACTTTCAGCGATATTCAATGCAACATGTTTTGATATATAATATGATATTTAAGCAAAGCCTTCTTTAAAACATATCGCTCAAAGATTAGCCTGCTATCATATAGGACTTTACAGTAATCTAGTAATTACGGGTAACATAAATGAATATAAATTTTCAAAAGTCAATCCAAAAAATCAAGAAATTCTGCGAAAAGCAACACTCGCACTCATCTTAAGGCCGTTTATGTATTGTTTTATTTAAGCTTATTACACAAACACAATACATGAAACAGTAACAATATATACAGCTTGGACCTAATCAGTGGGCAGTCATCTCTAAACAGGCAGCCATGAGGGAGTAAGGTGAACGAAATATGTTTTAGCAATTTTAATTTAAAACGATAATTCTCAACTATATATTCACCAGTATATATCATATCATACCGTGATATCATTGATAGTCCTGTAACTGTTGAGTACCAAGGAATCTGCATTAACGCCCCTATTCAAGGCTCAGGGCGCCAGAACGGCGTCTCATAACTCAGCATGATGTCACCGCTTTACGTCACATGACCATCTCGAATTGTTGGAATTAGTTACCGAAGCAAACATCCGTTGCTTCATTGCTTGTTACGTTTTAGATAATACTTAGCACAAAATCTTACGAAAGGGCTTTTGGAGATCGACAAGCTTAATTAATCTAGCTCAAAAATTAAGGAGGGATGTGACCTAATTATTTATCCTTTAACCGGTTAATCGATTTTATAAAGCAGTACGATTTAAGATCGAAGAAGACACTTCACGAATATAAGAAAATTGTTGTAGAATTATTTATGTATATATTATGTTAATTAAGTTTGTGCGCGAAATATGCACAGGTCGAGTAACATTACATTAAAATTTTTCCTTTCTCCAAGTCAGCACATAATAATTAAAAAAATCTGGATTATTATCCTAGCAGTCGAAAAGTAAATTTTAAAATGTACATGCTCGCACTTAACGACTCGCATGACCTCATGATACAATAATAAACCTACTTATATGAGCTGTCCGTCATTTAAAACATTGTATTTATAGTTATGAACGAATGCTACTGTTACTGAAACAATTTGTCAACGTTAAACGATCTAACTGACCTATACTCGCTTAAGTAACGCGCTAAGCTTCGTGTTAACTTTAAGCTTATTAACGTCTGGGAAATAAAATATACTAAAGAGAATATAGAATTTTTAACATTAGCAAAATTGCGATAGTACTTTTGTAGACTATGTTGTTCAAAAATAGGTACCTGGCCCCTGGGACACTAGGCCCTTGATTATTTACTAGGCTAACTGTAAATTAGTCTAAGCGCTTATCATCACGCGACCCACCAGCTCCTTTGACATCGATGACGTAAAGATAAATGGTTGTTTATGTGGGAGTCGAGCATGCTTTGGCACGAATTGGACCAGGTCGCACCGGGGTACTTACAACGTCCCCACAGAAGATGGAATAGTAGTATGGGACGCAACTGTGTTTCCTGCGATGAGTGCGGGAGCCGGTTGCCTGTCTCCATTTCCTCACTCTTACCAGTTCTTTATAGCTAGTGTATGTTCATAGCCGGTGGTAATCTATTACCATCAGGCAAACTACCAAGTTAGTTGCCCGCTCTTACGTAATTTAATACTTTATGTTCGTTTACTTACGAGAATATAATCAATGTAGATGGAATTACCTACACAGGGGATAAAATTATACGTAATAATTTCGTCATCTTCCATTATACCTTTAGTATTTACTGCAAGAACAATGATGAGGAAACTAATAAAAACGCGTTGCAAATGAATCATATGAAATTACATCTCAAACTCGATAATAATGTAGTTTTTCACATGCCCTTACAAAGTAGTAGGAAAATCCTAGTACCTTGAGCCACATCACGTCCAAGATGCTTTCCTTGAGACGTAAGGATTTTTCCTTGACCCGATTTAAACACAGCTTATTTATATTACCAACTCGTTTAAAACAAAAGTAATTTATGGTCTCATATTTTGTTGAAACTCCAACTCTGTTTTTTTGTATAATTTTTCCATACATTTTTGCTTTGAGACTGTATTTTAAATTGTAATAATTCTAAAGATTTGGGCAAAGTATGATCTTAGCTTTTAATTTTGTTTGAACTACTACTAATAAGCAGAATATGGCTCTTCAGAAATTTGGCTGCTTGCATTGTAACAAATAATTAATCAATAATATCAATAAATTGAAATGATTTTATCCCTTATTAACAACGCAGGCGCAACCCACGCAACAGATCAGATGATTTATCGAATAAGCAGAAATAAAATACTGCCATTAATAATTTATAACTAAAGTACTTGTATACTTGTAGAACGACCTGTGAAATGTCTCATTAGCAGGCTGTATATGGGACAAGTTACCCCAGATGTCAGGGTAATGTCCCTCGCACGAAAATGCCTCGCCGTTAATTATTCAATGAAACACACCTGTTGCCCCGTGCCGAGGGCGAAGGGGCACGACACGCGAACAAAAATAATCGAATTTTTATGACACTTCGAGCGCACATTTGAAAAATAGTTACATCGTACTCCTATTCTGAATAGAGCTACGCGATAAAGGAGCTTAAAGAGTTAAAAAATTGATATTATCGTAAAGACAATATATGCGTCGGTATTAAACCACGATGATGTCTTCCTGATGCATTCCATTGAAAGAATTTGCACACTTGTACGTGCTTATATCATAGAACGTTTAAATCACGCTAAAATAACAAAACAGCTCTGAAACACGTAGTTTTTAAATCCATGGCAACACGTAGTGCTCTTTGCATATAATACATTCGTTACGTCATCTACGTCTTAAAATGAGTCACAGTTTGCAATGGTGAATAATATGTAAAAAATTGAAGTGACGTTGTAACATTTAATCATGTTTAGATTAGGGCAATTATTGCATTCACGGTATTCATTATATTATACCTTTTGTATGATATTTATATATTCTATATTCGCATCCTATATTGTAGCCCCTTTTTCATAGATAATTACAAAATAAACCTTTAAGATATCGGTTCATAGATTTGATTTGATTTTAGACGACCTCGACTGTGGATCATAATATACAACAAAAGACAGTTTCGGTTCAATGTTCCCGAGATTTCCGCATTCAAACAAAACGCTCATCAGCTTTAAGTATATTGTTACGTAGGTCGCAGATATCAATAAACCTACATAGTTATACCTAGACCCCTTGTTTAAATTTGGATTGACATTATATAATGATTGAGGAAAGCTTTTAAAAGCACGTCATCATCCAAATTACAAACTCGTTCCAAACTTAAGACCCGGTAAAACCTATATTTTAATGGGTTGCGTGTATCAATTTACAATTAGAAATACATATAAGAAAATGAGGAGGGATTTTTTACGTCTCTTTATTTAAATCCAATACTGGGTAGGTACTCGAACTTAGAAGATTTTAACTTTTTTTTTACAAATACGCAAACCCCCAAGTGTAGGACATTTGCAAATATATTTTTATACCTGGTCACAAACAATCGTACACTAACGAATGTTTGCGGGAAAGAGAATAACCAGAGTAACCTACATGTTTCTCAGTGATGTAGGCAACACGGTTCGACTCGAGCGAAGCCGGGAAAAGACACTAATCTTTATACGATGACTACTAATCTTACTAGTCCTATCCTACTACTCCTACTAATCCTGCTTCCTACTAATACTATAAATGCGAAAGTTTGTAAGGATGTGTGTGCGTTTGTTGCTCTTTCACGCAAAAACTACTGAACCGATTGCAATGAAATTTGGTACGTAGATAGCTGGATACCTGGAATAACACAAAGGCAACTGTTTATCCCGATATTCCTACGGGATACGGACTTACGCGGGTGAAACCGCGGGGCGCAGCTAGTATTATACATGCGAAAGTAACTCTGTCTGTCTGTGTCTTCTTCACGCTTAAACCACACAACCGATTTGGTTGAAATTTTGTACAAAGGTAGTTTTAAGACCCGAGAAAAGACATGGGACAATTTTTACTCCGGAAATTTCACGGGAACTACCGCTATCGGATACTTAAAACGGTTTAAACAATATAATATTTCAAATTGCTGCTCTTATTTGAGCAAAGCAGTTCTACGAAAAAAACACGAGAAGGATATGAAATAAGTTTTAAGTTATACTTTACATTAAAAAAAAATAATCATTGTGTAATATACTGGCAATCAGTGTAATAAAATTGTACAATTCCCGCCAATACCTACTAATCATTTGAATTTCAACTAAATAGAATACAGTTACGAGGAATCGGCCGTTATTTTCAAATAAGACAAACCTAGACATTCAAAAACGACACGGATTTAAATTTTGCTCATGCTCGAATTATTTAATCACTATTTAAACAAACAAAATGTATTTTATAATTAGTCTCTCGCGTGTTTAAAAGCTTACTATTAGTTCCTATTAAAATAACAATAGAACAAAGGTTGCTATGCTATGCCATGATCAATATTAGAGGCCGGTATTTAGGTACCTGCTTTGAAAAAAGCATTCCGTCACATACTACTGGGCAGCGGGCCACGTACCCATGGGCTTCACTCTTCGCTGACCATCTGAAACAAAATGAAACCGGTTCTCCCGCCCTTTACCCAAACTCACCGCAACAACCAGGTTGAAGAAAAACAGCACATATTTAGCAAAACTCGTTCCACACCCCATATTGAACGCACTTCGATTTACACAGAACTACACAAGTTGAGGTCACACACAATTTTGTTTGGAACGCGCGGAGCGAAACGACGTTGACTACACGACGGAAGAAATGCGACTAAATAAAAATAAACGAGAGATCGCGATGGCGACGTTCCCCCGCCCTGCGACCCCGCGTGCTTACTCATGAATCGTGACCCCTCATTCAATCCATTTGCCATCTCGTTTTCACGTACAGTAAAAGGGAATCAATTAATATTTCTATCTTATTCTGACATCTCATCTCTAGTAATAATCAAATGAATTTTTGGTGAGCTTTTATATCTCGAGTATGTTATTTGATCTATGTGCCTTAGCCCTTAATATATGTTGTTCTAGTGGCTACATAAATTACTGTACAATTAGATATTTATATTTGGTGAGTAAACTAAAACAACAAAAGTATCAAAACAAAAACAAAACTTTACTTAACTGTAGATTAAGGTTGATGTTCGACACGTTCAACTAATATGCAATTTAGATATCTAATAATTCATTATGTAAATAATTAATGTTAATTAGTTTAACTAATATTTTAACGCATTACCACCATGATATGATTCGAAAAAAATAGAAATGGAAATCTTGTAATCGCTTATGTTACATACATATTTCCACACTTAAATATAAAGTTCATATTGTTATTTGATCTACGTTACCAAATTTGAGAAACGTAAAATTTAGAGGTGACACATAAGTTTACTTGTATTTAGACTAGGTACCTATGTAGCGTTATTTTTTTTTGTTTTACCGCATTTTTCGTATTATATAGATAGAAAGTTGTGATCATCATTATATTGAAACACATGTCCCCCTTGCATGAACTACTTTTCGTAATACCTAACTAAATCATTGAACACCTTCAATTATTTAAAAACTATTAACTAATCAGTGATTAGCAACGACTATAGAAGAAACTGCACAGAATATTAAACAAGGCTTTAAAATAAATTAGTCGTAGAAATGTATCAAAACCGCTATTGTTAAATCATACCTAAGATATCACGAAAAGGGCTTTTTTTTTCAATATAATAAAGGTCTTAGAACCTCCAACAACACTTTCGCAGCGTTCTTATTTCACTTTCTAGCAAAACTTGGGTAACCAATACCATAAAACAACTTGAGCCAACGCAGAGAAAGTCTGCGAGTATCAGTTTGTACTTTCCAATTCATTATGCCCTTATGATATTTGATTCTAATTCACACTTATACCTAGTCTTGCCATAAATATTGTAATAAAGAAAAAAGAAAATTGTTAACTACAAATAACATTTATTACTTTTAC
>NC_052121.1:8931572-8956677 GCF_012273895.1 Zerene cesonia | reverse complement strand
CAGATTCGAAATTCAAATGTAATATTTTTTTATAATTAAGTGTAACAGTATTTATGGCCAGACTAAGTATAATTTGTTTTGTATTCCACACACGAACTATATTAAGACTGTTTAAGTTTTTTTTTTTTTGCGTACATAGCTACCACCTTATTAGATACCTACTTAGGCATGAAAAGTAAGTAAATAATTTACATAGTTTAGCAAATAGAAATTCTTTATATCGGTATATTTGATAACATTTATAAAAGTTTTAGAATAATAAAGCATAACATATTTTTTATATATTTATTCGAAATCTATAAAATATTTTTTATGCTTAAGATCCACTTTAATTGTAAAAAACACATTCCAAAGCACACAACCAATTACCTATCACTATAATATAAATAATAATATTAAAACTAAAAATACTTAATATTGCTCACAAAAACATATATCATTATATATATGTTTTTGTGATCAATAGTAATTAGTAAAATACGCATTTATCAAAAACACTTTAATAATGTAGTCAAATGTAAAAAAAAAAACAACATGACATTCAAAGGGTGTATTTATAATTCGCTAGTTTCATTCAAGTGTAATTATCACAATTATTATTATAATTTTTGCTTTATACATACACCAAGAAAAATAAAGAAATCGTATGTTATAAATAATTTTATTACTTTGTATATTACAGCCTGTAGGTTCAGATGTCCTTGAAATCTTGAAATAGGGAGCGCACCCTCTGCCTGGCAACACGTCTTATTTAATCTGTAACTTTCCCCGAATCACAAAAGCGGGAATCCAAACGCAGGGAACCGTCCCAAATCCCATATAGGTATGTATACAATAGTACCTACATATCCCTTAGGGTACCTACGATATTCTTCATCCACTTATATATTGATTTTGTTTTATAAAACAATTTCTGTTCTTCGCAATGCAGGCAATCTTACTCCATTATAATAATTTTTTACTTTAACTTGACACTGTTAACATTTGCTATATAACCAAAAAATAATAACCTATAAATAACATTTGAGCCTAGATTACATATCTGTTGTATTCAAAAGAAACGTAGGGAATCACGTATTTTAATATAAATCATTTTGTATGTTGTCATATTATACATTACTTTTCGAAGAAGCATTGCACAACGATTTCTCCTTTCATTTAATTTATCTTTCTCGTGTACCTAATGTGTCAAAATTAAAAAAAAATCTTAAACACAGTCATGTTATCCGTAGGTATCCTTATGAACACGAATTGTCTTAAACAGTAAAACTAATAAAAATCCTTACAAACTACGTTCATATTCTATTTAAATATACAAGTCTCAATATTTTGGCAAGGTAGGGGCAGGCGCAGATGGAGAGGCAAGGAGGGAGTCATCTGGAGCAGCGAAGGTTGCCTCCCTGGCTATGGTGGAGTTTCGAATAGACGCACGTCGCTTCTCCCGTATGGCATGAGCAAGGAAAAATGTGCAGAAAATACCGGTACTCTGTAGAGAAAAAGAAAATATAAAATTAAACTATGTGCCATGAGCATTCGATATTCAAATTCCATTTATATGGCTAAATTCGAATGTTATGGTTTTTTTTCCTTCATTTTTCCTAATATTGCACATAGTTGTACAATATTTGTAGTTCGTTTTTAGGAGCAATGATATGTGAAAATATAGGTGATGATAAATAGGCGGTGGCCTCACTATGGGTGGGTTCATGGGCGGTGGTGATGGCTAAACGTTGAGGCAAGCCACCAGCTCAGGAACCCATTTAAGAAAAAATATATTAACATAGACAACCTCAAAACATTAGTACGTATTCTTAAAATTGAATAAGAGAACCAAACAATCTAAAATTACGTAATCTTCAAGTGTTTGGAATTAATGACAATTGACACAAATACATGTTTTTTCTACCTCTCTGCTGCTCAGACCAAAGATCAATTTTAAAGTTATATTATAGACATTCCAAAACTCTCAACATTCCGCCGAAATAAATAAAATTGTACTGAACTATGACGTAATGCGAAGTACTTATAATCGGAGCCTGGCGTACAAGAGCCTATTGTTTAAATTTAAGAGTGACTCAGACGATTCTTTTTTCCTCGTACCCACGTATTGATACTAGACTTATAGGTTTGTAATTGTAATATTACTAATATTTACGAAATTATAAAATAATTATTGAAAAGTAATAAAAGACTACCATTATGTCTAGCTCACAAAATTTCCATAGAACTTTTTATGAATATGATACAATTGAATTAAGACGATTTTAACAATATGCGTACAACATATTGTTTGTTTTAAGCTGCTCAGGCGTTTCATGGGTAATATGAATTGCATAGATTGACATACAAATCGCAAAACTAATTAAATTTATACTTCATTTTTATTTTATTTTATTCTGCAATAGTGTTATAAATTTGTTATTCAAAATTACTTCTGTACTGATAACATTATCAAATGACCTATGAACTAATGATTAGAAGAATAGGTTCCTAAAAATAATTTGGTTTGACAAAAAACTAGACGGGACCATATAGCAGGCAGGCAAACCGGCAGCATTTAAATAAAAAAAATCATCAAAATCGCTTCATCGAGTAATAAAGTATGAGGTAACTAACACAAAAGACATAGTCGAATTGATAACCTCCTCATTTCTTGAAGTCTTAGTATTATAATGTATTACCTATTATGTTACCATTCCTAAAATACATGTATACGTAAAAGCATGTATAAGAAGCCCCTAAGCAGTATAAGGAAGGTCTAAGGCTAGTAACACATTTTATCCCCGAATTTTCAAACCGCTCTTAACATTGAGACATGACTAATCGTATTGTCAATGTAGGGTTGCCACTTGTATTATCCTTCCAATAAACACGGAAGTGTGTAAGTATGGATGTTTGTTACTCTTTTACGTGGAAACAGCTTATCGTATCTCTATAAAATTTGGTACACAGATAGATTAGAGTCTGGATTAGCACATAGGATAATTTTTACCCAGATACCACTCGAGTGACGCCGCGGGTTACTACTAGTATTATATTATATCGTATATTTTATTGAATAGTATTGTATGACTCAGAAAATTATATACGAATAATTTAAACTATATTTTCAACCGTAAATCCTAATGGCAAATTCCGTTTTTACAGAGAGGATTTTTTTCCGTAATGAATATAAAATGGCGGGAAAAACAAATAGAGCAATAAATGCGTGCTGTTTTTTTTTTAATTTAATAGAATTTCCAATAGTACCTACTGTATTTATTGCAATGTTTGAATAAAAACCAATTTTAACTTCAAGCAAAAGATGGCAACCCTATGTCTACATGATATTACAATGAGTACATACTAACTAATCCCCTGGACACCTATAATCTGTGACTAAGTAACAACATAATGATTAATTGTATGGTATTCGAGCAAACTTCGGCACGAATTGGGCCAGCTCGCACCGGGGAAGTACCACACCCCCACAAAAGACCGGCGTGAAATAGCAATCTGCTGAAATGTTCGATGAATCGATGAAATTTTCATTCAACGTTTTAAATTGCGATTGAGATAAACTTTCTTGTTACATCTTCAATGTTTAAAAAGAATGGTAAAGGTGCAATTTTAGCGAATCATATTATTGTCTCAATGAAAGCATGATAAATACATACGATAACTCCATTTCAGCTAAAACCCTACACGTAATATGGCCTTATTCTATACGACTACAAAAGGCACACTCATCCCACATCAGAACGGAAAACTACTTGTAGGTATGTATACCATAATAATACATTACCATAATGCACCCTAAAAGGATGTCTGAGGTAATGTAACGATTGTCGATAAATCACTACCGTGCATCTCAAATACTAAGTAGTAGATAAATCGAGATTTTTCTGCCAACATCGTAAATTATATTCAATTATTAATAATAATAGCGCTATAATACTCTATCCTATAAAAAAATACAATAGCAATCTCCATTTAAATTGCAGAAATTCTTCATTCTAGTATTTATAGAAAACTAGCTGCGCCCCGCGGTTTCACCCGCGTAAGTCCGTATCCCGTAGGAATATCGGGATAAAAAATAGATGTTGGCCGATTCTCAGACCTACCCAATATGCTTACCAAATTTCAGAGGAATCGGTCAAGCCGTTTCGGAGGAGTATGGCAACGAAAACTGTGACACGAGAATTTTATATATATAGATACTTATTGCTTTTAATAAAAGGGACTAAAGATTAAAAATTGTTGTGAAATAATTTTATGTTGCAAGTTACTTTGTAAATGCAGAAACCGGTAAAAATTAACAGAAATCTATGCAAATGTTCCAAATACTTGATTTTTCTCTCATCTTGCGTCTTTGTTCGACTAAGTATAAAAATAAATACAGAAACCTAAAAATCATATTTAGGGGATTTCACAACTTCTGATTTGGTCAAATAATATATGAAATTATGACAAAAAGTGTTATTTTTTTTTATGTGTTATTCATACATGTCTTGTCATCTTAACTGACTGTAAGTGACATTATTTATCAGTCAAATTATAAGTCAGTTAGACATCACGTCAACGAACATACAAACTCTGGCAGTGCCGAATAATAAATACAAGATCTCAGCTAGTAAACAATTAACACAAAGAGATATTTACACGATTAACAATTATATGCAAAATACCACCCACACCTATTACATAATCGCGTGATATAATCCGCCTATTTCTAAACAGGACTAGCGTGACCTCGATTCCCCTGAGGAGAAGCACTCTTCAATTTAACCACATCACTCGTATCTGTATCAGTCCTTATCTAATTCTATGCAAGTGAGAGGGACGTACGGTGTAATCACGGAGGTTAATTGGCTCCCACGCAGGTGCGGATCGCTAGTAATGATCGTTTGAGTACATCCTCATATCCTGTGCTTATTATTTTAATGTGCCCAGATAGATTTTCACAATCAAACCGCTCTATTATTTTGATATCAGCAAATTTGAAGAACTGTGTCGATAAAATATTAATTGAAGGGAATGATATGATAACATTTGAGATTTTTCTTATAAGAAAAAGAGCTAATACGTAGAGCTATGTATACAGGGATACATATGTATAAATAAGTCTGCCACCAATGTGGTGGACTGACCAGATTGAAGTTACTGTTGGCGGTGCGCTGCACTTGTGTGATAGAATGTCTGGGAACAAAGAGAAAGGACCAAAGGCTCCATAGACTGCATATGAAAGACAACTCAAGCTATATATAATAATTTAAGCTATAATAATAAAACGAAAATAACACAGATGCATTACTATATACCAATGAAATGGCTCAGAGACTTTAAACTGACTCATCTATGGCCGTTTTAATTAGTGTTAATTAACTCTCAGCCGACAACTATGCCACTCATGTAACATCAGGGTCTTAACTCCTTAGTACCATGAGACTTAGTCATCTTTAATATTTATCTTAAGAGTTTGGGTTGCTAGAAGCCAAATTGACGATAACTGAAAATGACACATTATGTCGTGTTTTCTTTAGGAGGCAACCGAGCTTTTTGTCCCATGGGAATGCCCTTTTTCTAAATGTAATTTCAAATTATAAGACAAGGAGAACAAAGAGATAAAGAAAGGATTAATGGCGGGAATATAGGAGTTGATTGGGAAGAATGTGAAGAAGGGTATGGGCCTCTGACTCCCCAAACGAACCACAGTAACATGCTACTATTTCACGTCGCTTTACTGTGGCCTGTGTAACGTGGCGTGTGTTACCAGCTCGCAACGGGGAAAGTGGTACCTTCCCATAGCCCAATATGTGCCAAAATGTATTTATGTCACAAAGATTTTTCTTGATCTTGACACTACCAAGTAATTTCTTCTTGTATTTTACTAATAGATAACGTCTCATTAATTAATTTCAAAAAACAATTAACATTATACATTCGTAATCATTACATAAACCATAATTTATAGCACTATAAATAGTTTGTTACTGAAAAAAGGATGATCCGAGGAGGACAAATTTTATCAGCAGCTTTCAAAGTTAGTCAGGAAAATGCTGTTAAAATAAGCAAGACAAGGCTAAGACTTACAAATAACAATAGCTGATAAAATGATACGGGTATCTCTCACAATTTATGCAATTACGGTAAACCATTTATTACTACAATTTTTGAAATTAGTGTACCAATGCAATTTACTTACATTGAGAAGTTGCACTTTTTCATATATTCAGTAAATACAAATACAAAAACACTTTTTATTTATATTAAATAATTTAATTTAGTTTCTCAATAAACATATTTAGACGAAGTCTATCTACACTTTATTCTAACAAGATTTTGCTCGCGGCTTCGCACGCGTTAACTCGGGGTAGTTTAATAGATGTTATTATATAAACCTACCTCTGAACAGCGAGTATGTATGACAATATATAGACGAAGTACTATTTATTACATTTAAGTTACGGTAATTGCAATTACAGTATGCGGGTAACGTTTAATTAAATTGGATTCCACATTGTAGTTAAATTAATAATTACTTATTAATTCGTCGTTAATCTTTTTCGGTTTATTTCGTCACTGCGAAGCGTTATCAAAACCCGTTCAGTGGTTTTCGCGTAATAGAGTAACAAATATACATCAAACATACTTGTTCAAAATTTTTTGCATCTGTATGAAAATGAATCGCGAAATGTGTAAAACTCGAGTGAACGGTTGGCATTTCGGCAATTGTTTTATAACGTTTTTATAAAGGCATAAAGAAGATCATTGTGGAGAGACATAATTTACGATTAGGTAAAGGATATAATGGAAGTTTAGACGGTAGGTATCAAATGAAAGAGCTAGTAAAATATTCAACTCTAAATATCACATTCAGGATGGACGACAGTACAAAACGGAATTGAGGTTTTATAACTTTAATTCAGTTTGCTTTTTATTTAAATATTAATTGTTTTTCGGTCGAGCATTATTTATCAGAAAGCATGACATAAATTCGACTCGATAGTTGCTGCGTGGATTGATGAATCCGAATTAGTATACCTAATTAGTCCCTACTATCTCTTTAAATGCTTTGAAAGTCCGTCTGTCTGTATGTCTCTTCTTCACGCCGAAACCACTGATACGATTTGGACGAAATTTCCTAAAGACATAGTTTGATCTCCGAGAAACCGATATTAGCGATTTATTCTGACTATGTAACGGGAACGAAAACTGTGCAAGGAAAACCCCGGGACCATATTTTCCTTTGTCAACGCGCGCGTCAGAGGAAAAGCTGTTTATACACAATGTTACCTTGAACAATCATATTGAGATGGCTCAAAGGCCGCAACCACGTAAGGAGTCGTGAGGTCATATAGGATTGTGTCATTGTTTGTAACGCTAGCTTTTGCTTCCCGCCAATAATGTGCTGTCAAATATTCGGTCATCATTATAATTTTAGCCAAGTCACGCACCGTGCCGAAGCCGAAGTGTAAAGTATCATTTCAAAAAGGAAAATTCGCATCAACAGTTTATTTTTTTTTTGCTGTTAGAATACAATATTATTTTAAGTGTATGAAAATTTAACGTATGGTATTAAATATTATAGTTATTTTTGAGATATTATAGCAATACATAAATCTAAATAGCCAGTAATTACAAACGAGGTCTGTTAACTATTCACAGCCTAGGTTTTCTTAATTTGGTGTTTAACTTTCAAATCTGATTCAAGGCAAGGTTATGTTTAGAATTACTCCTTGTCTAAAAGTTTAAATTTTACATTAAATAATAATTTAGTTTGATCGTTAAATAAATTGGTATGCTTATTATTAGTTTTAAAAATCTAGAAATACAAAATACTATAAGTACCTCCTAACTAAAATTATTATATTAATATCTTCCGAATACCTGCAATATCCTCCATACAAACTCAGCCCCTACCAGACATAGAGTCATGAGGTAAATTTACATTTGACTATAACGTCTAAAGTAACAATACAGTCTCAGTTTTTAAAAATAATCAAAATTTGAACCAAATAATCTATAAACAATTTTATAAGAACCAAATTAAAAACACATCCGTTCCTCATAAGCCTTATCTTAATATCACATTCTTTGTACAACTTCCCATCGTAATAATGGTAAATATTTAAAGTGCTTGTTGACAGAGTTGACTAAACGAGTCGGTGGTAGGCATACACTTTGTAAGTGTTAGACAAAAGTAAATGAAACTGATTGTAATTTTGTTTGATTTTAATTGTAGGAGTCGAGCATACTTCGGAATTGGGCCAGCACGCACCGGGTAGCGTACCACACCATCAAAGAAGATCGGCGTAAAATCTTAGTTTACGAATTCAAATATATTTCTATTCATTTCTATATCCTACACTAAGCTGTATGAAGAGAAATAAAAGTGGAAAGTGGAAAAAACGGACAGAAAAAAATCATTAAAAACATGCTTTTTTAAGAATGAAATTAACTAATAAAAACGCGATAAAAAGGTTTTTTAAAAGAACAATGGGTAGATAAATTATAATAATAATTTAACTAAAAATAAATGTTCACAAACAACAATCAAACCTTCAAATTGTCAGAGCTAGAACAAAATCTATTAAAAACGGTTCAAGAGAGAGATAAGAATAATAGCTGAATTTATATACAGTGCAATAAAATCCTTTGTTTATTTCACTTAATACTCGAAAACTTTACAATGTTAACATTATTATAATTTATAATAATGCATACAAACGTGAGTAAGAAGTTCCTCGAAATAAAGCTATTTTCAAGAACAAGACTCCACTGTTTCATATCTTATTATTTATTTGTTTAGAAATAAGACCACTGTTTTCGTGAACAATGGGGCAATTGACCAGGTTTTTTAATAATTACCTAAGATTTTGAAAGATAAATACAGTTGAAAGTTGAACGGTCGGACTCTTTTGACTTTAAATGCTTATCTTTTGTTATCAAATTAATAAAGCAGAAATTCTTATTGGTTATTGTACTTGCATTTCACACTTATTTATCATAACTGGGGACCCTTAATTATGTCTTACATTAATCCTATCCTACTTAATATTATAAATGCGAAAGTTTGTAAGGATGCGTGTGTATTTGTTGCTCTTTCACGCTTAAACTACTGAACCGATTGCAATGAAATTTGGAATGAATAAACGTAGACAGCTGGACAACTGGAATAACATATGGGCACTTGGACACTTTGGACACTTTTTATCCCGATATTCCTCGGGATACGGACATACGCGGGTGAAACCGCGAGGCGCAGCTTGTAAATAATATTATATCACACCTATTTTACTTTGTTATGCAAATTGGAATGATGGGTACTAATTTTATAACAACTCAGACATTGAACTTTTTATGTCAGTATTCTGTCGAGAAGGCTTAACATACTCCTAAAACACAGCCAAACCTAGTAGTGTAGTATAAACAGTGTATATGTTCTATGTAATGTATACTGTGTTAGATCAATGAATCTTATTTATATCAATACCTAAATTGTATTAAATATCGGCGATTTACGATATTTCTAATCTGAAAAATTCTGACTATGGTAAATCGCGCTTTATGTGCTTATATACTTAAATTCGTTTGTCAAAACCTTATTTATTCGTATACAAGATGAAAAAATAACATACCTACAACAAACAAAAGTAGTTCAGAACAGATCCACATATCAAATCCTTTTATCTACGTAAACGTACTTGTAACTCTGTTTTTCTCTACATGAAGTTTCGATTAAATAAACGTTAATTTTTAATACTAGTATGTTCTGTTTATTTACATAATATCCACTCAAAAAAACGAGATTAAAAGTCAACTGTACAAATATATTTCCTCTCTTATACATATCATTCACCTGAAGCCAATACTTATTAGTCTGATAAGTCAAAACATTCAGAAATATAGACCAACTCCAAATTTCATTAAGTGAAGTCCCTTGTGGGTACTGGGGTATGGGGCAGATGATATACATCAATTTCACTGATCGATTTCCTTAGGTTCAAGTAGGTGATCAGCCTTCTGTGTCCTACCAGACCGAGACCATTTTTTTTGCGTCCCCACCGGGATCGAACCCAGGACCCCTCGGTTCTAAGCTCACGCGTCAACCACTGTACCAAGGAGGCGGTAAAATTTAGTTGGCAGTGAGGAAACATCATTACAGTTTAATTAAATAATGCAATAGTCCCGCGGAGAGGCTGATTACATGACGTCACCTGCTGAGCTTTTAGTGCCACTCTCATAATGAAATGTCAATTAGAACTAATTTGATGCGAGCATGTTGCAGTGCATGATAGCAACTATCTACAGTATCTTAATTCGTTAGTGTATATAGTAGAAGTAAATACAACTTCACGCCTGGACGTGTTCATTCACAAGAAGAAGAAGAAGAAAAAGAAAAAGAAAAAGAAAAGGAAAAAGAAAAAAAAAGGAAAAAATGAGGTTTGCAAACACATTAGAAACTACGTTCAATGCATAATAATCTTAGTTTCTAAGAAACAATAAAGTATGTTTATATACTTTATAAGCCAAAGATGTTCACGTGTTTTTTATAATACACAAAGCCCAACTAAAGTTGCAGAAAGTTTCTGTGTTCTTCTTTAAAATTTCAAGTCAAGAAATATTTTTTTATACGATTTTATCAGGTATTAATCTGTACGTTTGTATGTATCAGCCTTTAGACGTTTGACCGACTGATTTCATTAAAAAAAAAATCCACCTATCGAGGATCGGTGACCACACAAAAATTTCATGAGGTTATGTTATTAAACTGAATAGATCGCCAGGATTTATTCATTTCCTTACGTATACTCTGTAAAACGAAGTGGGACAATTTAGTTAAGGGCATTTATGTTAGTTTTAACTAAATAATTATTTCTTTACATACAATATCTATATATTATATATTATTCAAAATGTGAAATGTTTTTTTTAACCTTATTAAATAATACAAAAATGAAGATATGAATATAGCATGTGTGCATTGTACATTGTCACATATTATTTTGAGGAATTGAATGAAGATAGCTTTAAACACTAGGATCTAGTCAGCTACTAATTTCGTTAGCGTAGCACGTTCACGTTCGCTAATTTTAAAAAGCCATGAAGCCTTTAAACAGCTATGATCCTTGAAAAACCCATTCAAAGTGACCATTACATCGATTGGCTGCGCCGTAAACAATTAAAACTCGTGGGTCACGTAGTTATTGTTGTAATTAATCATGCGATGCTAGGAGTTTATGGAATAATATTTGTAATTATTAAGCATTATAAATCATAGTGACGTTATTTGAAGAGTTATTTTTGATTGGTGAAACAGATCATTAAAGTGAATGAATGATCGTTAACATAAACGCTGAATTACACAATGCTTTTAAAGAGTTAAAAACTAACCGTTTTCTTTAATCCCTACTCCGCCCCTTCTCAATCGTTATTTTTCTATTACAAATTTATCTAAACTAATATTATAGAGAAGAAACATTTCCATTTTTGCTGTATGTATGTATGTTATAAAAATTACTGGATCGATTTAAAAATTCTTGAGCCTTTCTTTGAAATTTTTTTACAGACTTCAAAAAAGAAGAGGCGTTTCGATTGCTTTTTTTTGTGTTTTTTACCTCATAACTTTTTAACTGGGTGAACTAATTTACATGATTCTTTTTTTGTCATAACAAGTAACAACTTGTGAAGGTTTAGATCTTTTTTCCTCAATTGATTATTCGAGTAATTCAATGTTAGTTAATGAAAAAACGTATAACGCATATTAAATAATTAATGTTAAATAGGTATTTTGTTTAATTAATAACTAATAAGTAATGAACAGGAATATAACATCCATAAATCGATCATTATTGTTATGAGATGCGTCTAATGTATTTTAACGCCATCTATTGCTCTCAATAAAATTGTAGGTATACTTTCACAATCGTAATACTACAGATAACATAATACTATACCCACTAATAAATATTGCGCCAGTATAAATAGGCAAGCAATTCTTGCTTCTCCCTTGGATATCCTATGATTTGTATGAAATTTACTATACTTGCAGTGGGTTTCGGGTACTAATTAATCGTTCTAGTTAGATTAAAACGAATTTAACCAACCTGCAAAACGGACGCTACCAAAGCCACCATAGCTACCAACAGCAATTGCTGTTTCGCATACTCGTGCAGCGGATTCCCACAACCGCGTTGGAACAAAGTGGTACAATCAGCTACGTAGGGCTTCTGTATGGAGTCCAGAGGGCCCTGGCCGCAACAAGAGAATGGCACGTGCCCTAAGGAACTGTAGTCCCCTGGCCCGCTCACGCCGCAACATTGGAACTGGGAATTGAGTAAATTGCTTATAAATAACAGATAAACGCCCTGAATTTCCGATGAAATTCGCTTTGTAAGCTATTTATTCTTAGTGATATAATTTAAATAGAACAATTTGTTATTATTACATTTTACGTTTAAAGCTTTTTTGCAAACAAAATTTTTGGCTACTTCCTATTAATTAATTATTAATCCTATCCTACTAACACGAAAAGCTCTTTCACGCAAAAACTACTCAAGCGATTGCAATGAAATTTGGTACGAAGACAGCTGGACAACTGGAATAACATATAGGCATCTTTTTATCCCGATATTCTCACGGGATAAAACTTACGCGAGTGAAAGCGCGGAGCGCTGCTAGTATATAAATAATGTTGAAAATGGTTTAATGTAAAATGGTAGTATAAATCGCATATAATAAAAAACTGAGACGTGCCACGAATGTTTATTCTTCATAGAAGTCATATTATAAATTGTATTGAAAAGTATTTAATTTGTAGGTTTTTCAATTAAAATTTCTGAACGAAATTTGTATGCACATGTATCATGAAATTAAATTTAATGTATGTTTTTATAGTCTGTCTCCTTCTGGTAAAACCAAAACTCATATTTAGAACCAACCAACCCATTAGAGAATTCTAGTCATTATTCTATGGCCTCGCATGTCGCATGGATCTGCACTCATGATTCATATAGCGATATATTACTCTGCTCTGGATGTTAAGTCGGTCGAATATTAACTAATTATGACCACAATGCAGTCGGCAATACACCATCTCTAGGGTTTTGCATTTAAACATTGCAAGGCTGATCAGCGATAACAATAACTTTACTGCATGTGTTTGTATGTCCAAAAAGATCATTATTTTAACTTTTATGAACATAAATTGTTTTTGTTCTAATAAACTTCGAATAAATTCCCAGACTTTTGTATTAGCGTTAGATTCAAACGTCGCTCTCTAATACGACTTCTTTAAAATCAATACAATAGCTACTACATATTAATATCCGAAAGAATTATTGTCATAAACCTACTACTATAAGAGAATGATTGTCATTAATTAATGTGTTACTGTCTGTGCCGTGTCGTGCGGTTTTACCTGCGGACGAACTCGTGGGCAAAACCAAGTATTTCTATAGCTTGTTATATTGGTACATAAACCACATCACTGACAAGTATCATCAAAATTTTCGTTCGTTCGCTGGTTTGCGTGAAAATGTAACAAACATACATCCATACATTCTTACAAACATTCACGTTTATAATATTACTAAGATTTCACCAAAAACTACCTTAACGTGAAGCCTGTCCCATCTGATAGTGTCCGTGTTTGCTTCCTTAATATCCATCGTGTCCATAAAGTATGACGTCATGGTCGTCTTGATGTCAATCTCTATGTTGTCCCACACGACCATCGCCCAGACAAAACAAGCGAATTCAATCACCACGACGAGCATTATTAATATTCCAGCCTGAAATCGCAATGTTTCGCGTTTTAATCCTTCAGTATAACAATTGAACATGAGCATTTCTTATTATCTTACTATCGATCTATCTATATGAATAAAAAAGAATCGCCAAATGTGTTGCTTCGCGGTAAACTCGAAAACGGCTCGACCAACTTGGTCTGTGTTTATACGTTTTTGTTAGGGTACAATAAAGATTATTAAGCAGATAAAAAACGTACAACGGGTGAAGCCGGGTCGAACCGCACGTATTCAATGTAGTTATATTTCAATATGAAATCAATTGTCGGCACCATATTTGGGGATTTCATTATTTAGCAATAATAAAGATATATTACAAGTAAGCTATCATCATCATAGTACTATTTGGTATTTTCATTATCATCATCATCAGCAAAAATAAATTTTGTATAGAGGATAGTCATGACATTTTGAAATAACTATACATTTAAAAACGTAAAACAATGAATGAGACTAGGAAATATATGTTAAGTTCATGCCTATACAATACAACTTGCCGCAAAAAGTGTGGAATAATGTTTACATATATTAAATTAAATCTATAGAAATAATGGTAATGAAACCAAATAGCGTTCGAAGTGGTTCAACTAAGTTTTTTGTGAATTACACTTGTTTTCTCTGTGTCATGACAGCTGAGATATTATGATTTATGGAATCAAGATCATTGACCCTTGTAAGATTGTAAAATGTTTTTTTCGATTTATCTGAACGGTTTTAGAATTTAATTTTTAGTTTTGTAGCATTGAAATGCTTTATAAATGAGAAATTTTGAAAGAATAGAAAAAATTCGATCACAAGGCAGGATTCGAACCTGCGTTTCTTGCCTAACCGTAGCAACGCCTAGCCTCTCGGCCACCCGTGATCCTGCCACAGTAAACAGGTTTTAGAATTACCATGCCAGTCAGCTCTTTCGTGTGAATGTTTTTTGCTCTTGAAAAGTAGGCTAAAGTATGTTAAAATATTTGTAATATATATTAAATATGTTCTAACAAGTGCTAACTAAACATACCATTATAACATGAATCTGGTGCATTGATTTCGCCGTTCGCCAACCTATCCATGCTATTGAACATGTAATGATTGCCATCATTAGCAACAATACAGCCGGATATTCCACATTCACGCCAATAAAATGACGGTAGACGAACAATCGGTACAAGAGGAACCCACTTGCACCAAACAGTACTACAGCTGACATCTGTGGACGAGTTGGAGAAACATGATAAATAGATATAACGCAACCAAACAAAAATGTCACTTGTCAAGTCTAAACATGCCTTTCACAGTCATGTTATGTTCACGATAACTAGCGCCATTTGATCGAGAAAATCCAGGAAAATTGAGCCAATCGAAATCAGACGAACTGTCTTGAATTATCGTTTTTATCAGTGATGATACAATACATAAATAGAAAACCACAAGTTTGCGTTTAAACTTTTTTTTAAACATACATTTTGAATGATATCGAACTCCATGCTTTGAATAATGTTTATAAATCATGTTTTTGTCACGGGGCGAGCGTCGTTCAAGTTGTTATGACAACAGAACAACGCTGATTCAGCATAACGGGAACAACAAAAAGCCGGAATGAAATCGTACATTAAAATACTCACTGCGAATAAAACATTGAATGTCAGCACAAGATATTTCCAACAATTTGACGATAGAGCCATTGTGTCGTGCGTTCACATGTCCGAGATTTTATAACTTGTTTAAAACTCTTGAAACAAAAGCACGATCGTTCCACCTCAAGGAATACCGAATGATTGTATGACGCCTGAACCGCGCTACTCGCTACTGACGGTGCAACGATAGCAACGAGCAGAATTAAACACTCTACATTTATCTTCACATTATTGTATTTTTATCTATTGAAATCAATAATTTTCACGGTGAAAATATTCGTGGAAAGTATATGTAATGCGTTTTGATGCTGTTTCTTATCAGCTTATCGCAATGATAAACCAGGTTTGTTCCTCATAACTGTACCGTGCATTTCGTAATCTAACCTAGTTTAATGCGCGACTGCTGAAGATTTACTTTTCATCTTGTGTTCGCTTGTTGAAGTATTATTAGCACGCGACATTTTCTATTTTTAGCGCACTTGTTCCTGAGCTTTTACTACCCATAATGCCTTTAAATTTATAGGTACTCTACGTCACGCATGAAAAAATTAATAAAAAAACATTTTTACTTATTAAATACTAGCTTTTTATGTTGTTTTGTTAGATGTTATTTATGCGTCAGGCGCTTCCCATTTTGAGTCTGTTTATTCTTATATATTTTGAAATGTTTTGGCGGCAAAAATAAATTTAAATTATATATACACTTTAGGAATTAGCACCTAAGAAAAGTAACCTGTAAATATCATTCATTAAGAATATATGAATAATCACAATGTTTATCTAAGTGTGGATTTGTTAAAAAAATACACAAGCGAAAAGATTTTCCTTGTACATAACTTGTTTCATTTTGTGTATTGCACATGTAGAAAGTGTAAATATCCTTTTAACGGAAACGAATCATTAATAGCGATTTAAACATCCATACGATTTACGATGATTATATGAATTATTGATGTTATATTGATCAGGATATAGAGTACAATATTTTTCTAAGCTGTATGTGCATAAATATATATTTGTTTTGATATAATCAAAAGAAATAATACTATGATCTAGATATATTTTTGCTTCTCAACCCGGAAACTGCACTTCTAAATGGAAACACCTAATAGTAAGATTTATGTATAATTAAGTTAAATTAATATTAACTACAATAAACCATTTTTAGTAATAATCACATAAACACAATTCTTTCACTAACATTTCAGGTAATCCCTCTAAATGCACTACTTTCATAGCTTTCTTTACTTCATCTTTTATATCGGCACTTATTGCACCAACTTGTTTCGCTGATCGAAGCATGTTTCGAGCCTTATCTATATTTCGATCTTTCATTGCTAACAGGGCCAATACCGCCCATGCATCAGCCAATAAAGGCTCTGTGTTTACTGCAGAAGCTACCCATCGCTCTGCTAATGCTTCCTTTCCAATTGTCATATAAACACGGCCAATCGCCAACGCCGAGTGCGCAGACGGAGCTATTTTGTGAGCACGTGCCGCGCGTTGTAAAGACCCTTCAGGATTAGTCTTTATTCCTCCTAATGCAGCACGCAAAAGCAATGACGGCGTCTGTTCAGCACCAAAGCGGTCCGCAATAACTAAACCTTCTTCACAATCGCCATCCCAACCACGTGCGTACACCAAACATGTAGCTCGCATTTGTGACATTTTCGATGACGGTCCAAACCTTTTAATACCTTCCTCTGTAACTTCTAACGCCCGGTCGACTTGCTGTCTTAATAATAATGAAGCGGCTTGGACATAATAATTGTCAACTGTTATTTCATTCGGCAGCTTCATACGAGATCCTCGACTTGCACAACCATTTTTTACACACTGAAGCATTACTCCACTAAATTTATAACTACGTAAGCAAAGAAAAAATGCTGATGCAACAATCATGGGGTTATCGATCTCTATTACGCTTGGTATCCAAAACGTTTCTTCTTCACCACTGGTTTCAACCCATCTTTGGAGAAACGCTTTCCAATCTCTCGACAGTTCATATGACTTGCGCATTTTCTTAGCAGCCACGAAAGCTGCATGATTATTTTTATTAAAATGATAAAATGCATGCAATGCTGCCCATCCAATTGCACTTGTGACACCATCTGTTATATCTCCTTTTACTGCTATTCGAAATGCTGCACTTGCAGCATCTAATTTATCACCACTTTTATCGTAATCTATTGCACCAAGCGTCCATAAAAGATATCTGTTTCTAGCTTGTAAACTTAATGCTTTCAAAAGAAATACGCGAGCATCTTGTTCCTTTTCATTTTCAAGACAACGCAAAGCCTTACATAGGTATGGTCTTGGATGTTTTGGTAAAGCTCTTAAATTTTTTTCGATGTGATCATTTCCTATTCTTATATCACCAGCTATTCGGCTTCTTGTAGCTGCAACACGTGACGTTGGTCGAGGTGGAGGGGGTTGGGGAGCAAAGGATGATGTAACTGCATATCTACATGCCACATGCTGTGCTGTTATTGTATCTTGCAAACAAACAGTTGAACATTGACTCGGCTGAAATTGTTTGAGCATCGATCTCAAACGGTAAAGTAAACGATTTGCTGCGGTACGTTTAATACTTTGACTCATTTGTATTGTCCCTTTGCAGGACAAACTGCAAAGCTCTTTATGAACTGCCAAGGCACCCCCTTCTTTTCTTATTTTACGAACGTCTATCTGAGATTCCTCAGGAGTTGGATCTGCACGTAACTCGTCTATAGGGCTAGATGGCCCCTCTGGCATAGGAAATCCCATTATCTCAAATAGGGAAACAATTTTAGCCTTCGGAACTAAACATTCGAATAAATCAAACCGCATGACAATATAAGCTGGGTGATTAAATTCATCTAAAACGATGTCTGTATCCCGAACACTTGGTTTAGCGCTAGCAGGTGGTAACTCTAATAGAGGACCTACTTGTTCAGGTAAATCAGCTTCGTTAAAATAAAAAAGCTTAGAACATGTAGTAACTCCATATTGTCCAGGTTGCAATAAAACTCGAGCATCAATAAACGTCATATATCGACCTCTTACATCAATTTTTCCTTGTTTTGGTACACCCGCCAATTCAACGAGAAACGGATTTTCCAACCTCTCACGCAGGGCAATCGCGTCAACAAGAACACGTTTCATAGCATTCCAATACACTGAATTGCATAAATCACAATCGCTCGGTTCTAAGTCATCTGGTATATACTTATCTTCTTTAGGAACTTCCATGGATGTATTGGCTGCAAGGCCAGCATTACTTATCGACGACCATACAACTTTTTTTGCAGATACAGAACTCAAAGACATACCAAAATTAATCGCAACTGGATCGTGAATATCGTTTAAACCAATAGCATTTAAATAAACAGTGCCTTCTTTAGACACAGAAAGACAATGTGCAGAAATTGCAGTAATTGTGAGTGGAACTCTTTTATTTTCTACGATCCCATTAGTTTTAGCGTATACTGTAACAGAGCAACCAGTTTTTTCTCCGGTAGCTATATAGTCTAAAGATGCCGTAACGTACACTTTTTCTTCTCCCAATACTAAAGGGAAAAGATCAACATTTCCACCAGCTCGGTTATCCACGTGTAGCAAAGGATCTGGATCTTTAACACCTTTACCTCCGGCAAGTCGTAGTAAGAAAGTGAGAGGACGATCTGTCAGTATGCCTTGATCGCAATCATTTTTAAGATCAATTGGCAATGCTTGTATTTCATGAACGGCTTCGTTACTCCACTTCGTTTCTAGCAAAATATGTCCATCAAATAAAATAAGAAATAACCATTCACCTTGACCAGGTCCATCACCTTTTAAAGTAATTAGGACGCTTGTTTGCCTAGGTGTAAGGAACATTTCATCTAATTCTCCATACACACTAGTTAAAGGAGTTACCGTTGATCCCTTTTGGCTTGCTTTAGGATCTTTTGGAGGCATGGCTAAGAATTTCCAACACAAACGTGTTTTTTTATCAATTAAAATTAATTATAAACAGATTGTAAGACTTGACAAATACTTATTTTAATTTTAATGACCAAAAAGGTATATATGTATGTAAAAGTTAAAACCCGTTACTTGTTAGAACGCGTTTCCCCTTTTAGGAACTAGCTGTGAAGCTAGTGAAATGTAATAATAGTTTATTTAATGATATGTTTTTTTATTTCTACTCTCTACATGAATACGTGTATATTATATTATGGTTTTGAATATAAAAATAATTTAGAGAGGTGAGCGTGTAAGATTGAGCCACCGCTGGAGCCGCACCTTGCAGTATGCAGAACCGACTCTGATTTGTGTTTATGTTCTCCCTTGTTTTCTTGTTTTTAGAACAAGTTGCAGCGAAGGCGTTGCATTCGTTTTGTTACTTGAATGAGGCCAAGGCATAAAGTTTGGTGCTGAACGCTTATCCTCTGGCGACCCACCAAGTCCTCTGCCAATTATTCCATTTAAAAAAATACGCATTCAGTCATGATTAATATAGAAACCGACTAACCTAACCTGACTCTGCTCTAGACATCGAATTGTCTCGATCTTTTCTATAAAGGCTTTGTTAGGTAGAGCGCGTACTTAGCGATCAGAGTGATGTCGTTTTTTACGCTGTTGACGGTATATTACCGCGTTTCGCGCACAACAGAATTCGGCGTCATAGCGTGGCGTCACATTAGCGCTCTCATGCGTGTTAAGTAGCTTCTGTTTAACAAAGCCATAAAACTTTCGCTAGGCCTATGTCCCATATAGTTATTTTAGAAAGAGACATATTTTGCATTCAAAGCTATCAACAAAAAAATTATTTAATTAAGCTAGCTGCCCATAACATGTCTTTTTGTGCCCATAACTCTAGCACAGATTATTAAATATTAATATGTATGTTATGTTACTGTCAAATGTCAACTATTTTGCCAATAACAATAACAACTGACAGTGACGTGTGAAACTGCTCACTATTTTTCTTTTAGTTTGTTTTCTTTTATTTCAGTAAATTTCAGATTTATTATAAAGTTGTGTTAACTGATAGAAAATGAGCCAAAATGTACACATTACTACACGGTTTTTATAAATACGTTGTTCAGAAAGACGAGTTCTGTGTACTCATTTTAGGTCTCGACAATGCGGGGAAAACGGTACATTTTTGGAAAGTTTGATTATGTTTAAAATTACAAAGAAACTTTATTTAGCTTTTAATTTTAATTTTTAGACATATTTGGAGGCCACTAAAACGAAATATACTAAAAAATATAAAGCAATGAATCCTAGTAGAATTACTACAACTGTAGGTCTTAATATAGGAAAAATAGATGTGGATGGAGTAAGACTTAACTTTTGGGACCTTGGAGGTCAACAAGAACTCCAATCTTTGTGGGATAAGGTGTGTTAAAATTATACAACTTTTCTTATCAAATGTTTGTGATTTTTTTTTCGTTTTACTCAAATGTTGTCTTGTTTTGCATGAAATTTTTCCAGTATTATGCTGAATGCCATGCTGTTATATACATTGTAGACTCCTCGGATAAAGATAGAGTATCAGAATCAAAAGAAACCTTTGGTGAGTTTTCTAATGATGACACAAAATTACATACTTATTATAAACATGATTGTATACAAGAAAAATTCAATGACTCTGCGTGTTATATTTCTCAATAAATAAATGCTTGAGTTTCAATAGTGGAATAAATATGAACAACTGTGTTTATTTGGAAAAATATTTATTTATTATTTTCTCCTGATTTATTGTTCTTGAGGAAATGAAAATATTTTTTTCACACAAGCATAAAAATCTCAGCAAAACAAAATCATCAAACTCAATCTTTCAACTGTTATGTAGGAGTTAAGTTAAGGTTCACATGCTATTATTTATTTATATATATATATTATTGTAAATTAATGCTATCTCTTGATTTGCTTGTAGATTAAATCTATCTCTGCAATAGAATATTCCAATTATATTTAAATTAAACATATATTCTATATTTAAACATGTTTATTATATGGATTACAATAATGAGAATGTTAAATTATATTTGTGATTTACTTAATAATTTTGTTTTTCAGACAGAATGATAGCATCAGAGCATCTTACTGGTGTTCCACTCCTTGTGCTAGCCAATAAACAAGACATTCCAGATTGCATGGGTGTGCATACAGTAAAACCTATATTTAACCAAAACGCCCACCTCATTGGGGCCAGGGATATAATGCTCATGGCCACATCGGCATTGACTGGGTAATTTGTTTTTTATTTTTGATAGTCTACTCTATATGGAACAATATGGATGAAATTTTTAGTGGGCGGAATGACTTGAATTGTTCTGGAGGAAAATTGTAAGGTCATCTCAAGGGTGCATTTACAAATCTGATAAAAATAATCTGTTTTACAGTAGAATTTGAGAGGAAATGAATTCAAACAAATTGGTTATTTCCACAGAGACAATTATTATTAATCTTTTTTATCAAATAGATTTAAAGTTTTTGTTTTATTTGTATATAATTGATATTTTAAAAAGAATTATCCATTACTATTTTACTGTAATTTTACAATATGAGGCTGCATTCATAATAATTTTACTGCTACTATTTACATATATTTGTATGACTGTATTCTGAAATAAATGAGAAATATGTAATGAAAATGTTACAAATAATTAATAATAATATATAATTATTATTATTTTCCTATTTTTTGTTATACTGGACTGCAATTTCTAAGTACTTATTATTTTTATTTTATAGTTTAAGACACTATTCATTTACATGAAATAAATGTTAGGACTCCTAGTTTGTCTTCACATTTATTTTTTAAATAACTAATAGCTGTTGAAATTTATGCTTATTATCGTTTAATTGGTAATATAATTAAAAAACTATATAAAATTTTTGTCGAAATCAGTCCAAATATTTTTTTTTTAAGAAATCAACGCACATACAACAAAACAAACCGAAAAAAAGTACTAACCGCAATACCGCGGGACACTGTTCATCTAGAAATATCGTAACAAAAGTTTGATTATGAATGTTTTTCTAATATTATATTATGCTATTTATAGTGTGTTCACGACCATGATCAGAATTTTTGTTAAATATTTCGCATGATGACTTAGTTTATTGCGTAGTGTACTTATTTTTGTGCGGTTCTTTAAGTTTGGATACTGGATTTGTACTTATTATTCTGTGACCTAGAACAGGTATAAAAAATATTATTCTTTATCATAATTGAAGTCAAGAATGTTCATGAAATATTTTTATTTACTGTCTTACGATACTGTGCGTACTAGGTATCAATACAATATATTCATTAAACTGTGTACACATGTGTTATATTTGGTTTCAATGAAACATATTTACCGAAAAAAAAACTTCAGCACTTTTAAACTTCCTGTATCAAAATTTTTAAGCTTTTAAACAAAATTTTCTTGTATTTTCTTAAATACCATACAATTATAACTCTTCATCGTATTAGAAATTATATTTTATTCGTATATTTGTATTAAATTGCAAAATTTTAAGACGCGTAATAATAATTTTAGAACGCGATATTTTTGACGACTGCGTGCGATGTAAAAGATGTTTCGTAAAATAATGTATACGGAAAGATTTACCTTGTCTATCAAATTTCAATCATCGATTCTTCTATGCGGTAATGCCCAAACGCATTAGAACGTAATGACTATGTAAAGTAATTAGTTATACTTTTTGCTAATTATGGGTGTCGCTTATCTACAAACTTTGGTATTTAAACAACCTTCAGATTAATTTGCATGAAGGTTTGCACCTTCATTTAAATATTTGAATTTAGTAGACCATTATTCTTACTCCGAACACCCATAGTAAATAGTTACGAGGTAATCCATAAGTAAACGTGCGGCGTATGTGTTATGTTAGTTATTTACATAACTTTTATTGCACCTATTAACCACCTATTGAATATTTTTTTTTTTAGTGATGGAGTGGACGAAGGCATAAGATGGCTTGTGGACTGTATAAAAAGGAACAGTGTTGAAAGGCCGCCGCGAAACCACGACGACAATCTGTAAAGCGATTCGGTTACGACATGTACCATATTTATAATAAGTACTACGTTCGCAATGAATAATAATTAGCTTTCCTATTAAGATAATGATGTGACGCGTCCCATTGTTTTGTACATACAGTATTGACATTCGAAAATAAAACATTAAATGTATTGTGTCTATTGCTATCCCTTTTTAGTGATAAATGTAACTTTTGATAAGAGATACGTAATTACTGGATATTTGAGGAGTACCTGCACCTGATAAAACACCTGATAACAGTACGGTTTGCACTGTCGCGTATAAAGTGAGCATTCTTGTGAAATGTTTTTGTGAAAATATTTAAGTTGTTGTGCGATAATTCAACATTATGGCATATCCTATGTACGAAGTGGATTGGAGTGTCCTGCCACCTGACCAAAATAGAAGGTAGGTTCCTTCTACAAGGGAAGAATATTCTGCAATTTGTGTTTGTGTGAAATTCAGTTTATCTAAAAAGTTTGTCGAAATGTACTTATCATTTCAAATAAGTATATATATGACATGAGAAAAAAATATAACGATAAAGTTTTTAATTCCACGTAGCTCAGTATTCAAATACCTACGCAACATAAGGCAGGTAGCCTATAATAGGTCAAAATCATAACAAAATAACCAAAAATGTGTTTCAATGAACACGTTTTTTAAAATTTTAGGGTGTGAAAATAATTAAAATTTTTAGTGTAATGTTTATTAATTATTAAATATTACTCTTATAATTTTTTAACATCATCACATTTGACTCATTAACGTCATCTATTGAATGAAAGAGCGAGTAAACGAGTCATGTCATGATTATCGGCCATGTTGAATTTCTTGCAACGCAGGAAATGTCAGCTGGCGGTTGTCGTAATTATTCACTGTAAAATCTGTGATAAAAGATTTACTCGAAAAGTTTGCTGTGATATATCATTAAAATCTGCGATACAGAAACACAATGGTAGAATGTTGATATAAAGTGAAAATATGAAATTGTTGTGTCAAAGGTGGCATGCGATTTCACTTGCATTTTTATGGTTTGTGACGAGATAAAATGCTTAAAACTCTGACTGAACTGTCCTAATTATTGTTTATTTTCATTAAATTATTATTTAAGTGTTTCCAAGTGTTAATGTAAAGCAGAGTGTGTCATTACGTCGACTCTAAATTCTGCAGCAAATTGCACCTGTCGTCTTAGAACATTTGTGATAACTGCTCAAAAGAAATCTCCAGGAAGATAGTTAATTTGTTTTGGATAAAAACAACATAAAATACACAAAATGAACGGTTCCGAATCCGGGTAATTATTACGTTTCATGTTTTCCATATTAGTGAAGTAAATAATATGTGTGCCTACTTATTAAAATGATAGACACAGCTACTGTTTTCTTAGTATAATTAATCGCAAAAAAATATAAATATAATCTTATTGCTATGCATTCAAATAAATTTTCAACTTACTTAGAGTCATATATATAACATAATATATAAATTAAGTGTAACTTAAAATCCAACGAAGTCACTAAATTTAATTTCAACTATCCAAGACAACACACAATTATTGAATTCTGATAAAAGTGACAATTGTTACTATGATGAGTTTAGTTATTTTCTATTATGCAGGTTATGTTTGGTGTCATTTAATTTTAATCAAAATTAAACATAA